>NW_019385690.1:61625-91800 GCF_000671375.1 Centruroides sculpturatus | reverse complement strand
GGTAATAGATATATTATATCTAAATAAATAGATGTTATATGTTTTTATCAAAGCAAGAATTGGCATTTAGAGGGCATATGGAATATATTGGATCTAATAACAGAGGTAATTATAATGAACTTGTTTATTAAGTACGTCAGATAAATAATCTATTAAAAATACATTTAAAGAAAGAATTAACTGATTGCCCCTGGATGTCGGCTTCTTATAGAAACACAGCTTCCCTATCATCAAATGTCACGGCACGCCCCTGACATATATATATTTTAATATGTCTTTAAATATAATATATGTGAATATTCTTCAACTCATAAGAAATAAACCAATTCATGTTTTAATCATAATTAAAAGTATCTATACAGATATTTATCTAGATATGTAGATAGGAGTCAACCAAAAGATGGCTAGGGAGTTTTAATTATCATATTATGTTACTTGAGATAAATAGATTGGCGATGGTCTCGGACACTTCGAAAACAGTTTTTACGATAAGATGCAAACTCCTAAATGGGGATTTGCCACTCCCGGAGTTACGAGCAAAACAACTCAACGGAACCATACCCATAAGTGCAACTCAGCGAAATATTTGCATCCAAAAATACATTTTCACGTCGGCCGGTACTACCGCCTATTTTCCGTGCTCTGCGCGTAGTCGTGCACTTCAACACGTGCCGTCGCTCGAACCCCGGCACCCGCTCGGGGCAAGCTCCCGCACCCTCTAAAACCATATAACGTCGAGTGCTCTACGAATAACAGAGTGGTTAATCAAAGCCAGCATAGTTGCACGAGCTAGACAGAAACATGGAAATGCTTGTCTCATTTTCTTGACATACAAAACTTCAGTGGTATTAAGTGCCCTTCCTGGGCTTAGACTAACCAAAGACCACCACCAAGCTATTTATCTAGTCAAGTTATGTAGTAATATGCAAAAACAAACCACAGCCATCCTTTGCTTGACTCCAACTGATATTTAACTATATATATTATCTATGACCAACGTAAACTGAAGGATTACCCGAATAAAGTGATTTGTAAAAATAAGCACGTGGTTATCTGTACACAATCCCTGCCACCGGTTTGGGTCAGTGTAAACGTTGCAAATGCATTCGACATACAAAAATCTTTCGATAAAATTAAAGAAAAAAAACACTCGAGCATTAAGATAAAACGAATCGGTCATTCGTATACCTGGCATATTAAACTGTCTCCAACGAAAGAATGTTTCCACTAACTTTCTCCACATCCTTCCCACGCGAACAATCGAGCCGGTCGCCATCTTTATTGATTTCAAACAGTGTTGCCAATGGTTACACTGCAGCATTACTTCTAAATTATGCCGCTGCGGTAAACAGCGCCAATAGTCGGAACTCTTTTATTTATGCTATTTTATGGTCATAATTACAAATTATCAACACTATTCTTAATTAATTACTCTAATTACTATTAGTTAAATATTAGGTAAATTCAAGCTCCGAATAACGCGATTGGATCCTTAACAGAGATGTAGAGCATATTGATAGGAACAAAAAAGTCAAAGGAACTACAGTCGACCCCCCTATAACGCGATTTCATATAATGCGAATTCGTATATCGCGGCGAAAAAATTGCGACCGTATTCGTATAAAGACGCTAAAAGAGACTCGTAAAATTATATCAATATCGAAACCGCGTTTTATACTATTTCTGTTCGAACTTACTAGAGAGGGCTAAAAGCTTCCTAAACACGAGGATCGCCACCTTTCAACCGCTACTTCCGGGGAGCGCCATCGGGAGTCGCGCCGCTCTCTCTACTAAACCTATCGCGTGTTTAACAGGCAGCCCGGCAAGCCAGCCATATATTCTAACGACACTTATCGGCATAGATTAAAGAAAAGCCCAATTGTTACGGCTAACTAGGCATCTAGAGGTCGGTAAACTAGTCGGAATAGTGTTTTTTGCAGTGTCCAATATTTTGTTGACTTTGTTATCAGAGAGCCGACATTCTCGGAAATCTCCTGTTGGATACGACAAACACTGTCAGATAAGGATTTCGAAACTGTTTCACTAATTAAACTATTCGACATATCAACATCGTTGATGGGACGATGAACCGATGCTCGGATAGTGTCATCTGCTAGCAAGAAAAGAACATTTGCAGCTTCACGAATTTTTGTTCTGTTATCTTTCCGAACAGCAGAGCTGCATTCTTCTGGACAGTTTCCTAAAATAATGTCCAAAAGCTTCTTAACGGGCCGACGAGACGTCCGAGCATGGGCTCCCGGTCCCAGTGTTTTCAGATATCGGCGAAGACAGAAACGTAGGTCGATCGTCACATGTAAACCCGATGTTCTTCCGATGGGAGACGAAAACCTTCACAACTACCCGGCAGACGTTGTACCACTCTACCGCTGTGGGCTGGGGTAAGTGCTTGACCCACGACTACATCTGTTATGTTTTATTTTATTCGTAATTCCACATTACGAATTACGAATAAAACAATAAGAGTCGATATTTTTGAAATCTTTTCCGGTGACGAACGTCTACAATTCCAAAGTTCTGTCAGATCTGTAAACAAGAAATCAATACAGTAAAACCTGTCTATGGCGACCACCCACGGTTTCTTCAAAAAGTGGTCGTCCAATACAGGTGGTACCGTAATACCGTACGTATTTTGCGCACTTTTTAGCCATTTCTACTAAGCAAAACTGGAGGTGAGCAGAAATAAGCGAATTTTTTTAACGATAGAGCCATATTGGTATTGTATTTTATTCTTATCGGATAACTTGATTTACGGGAGTCATGATTTTATAAGAGATCCAATACCAATATTTTAAAGATTAATGCAATAGTCGCATTTTCTCGATTATAATGCACACTTTATTTTTTTCGACTCGGTTGTTTTCGTTCGCTCCTCAGTTACGTGTATTACGTCATCGATGTACAAGCGCGTGGTATCTCTACATCACTTTGGTTTTGGTATTCGTTAGTTTAATCTTATTTTAACTTTAATAAAAAAATATTTTTAAAAATATAGTATTAAGTAGAGGTTGAGGCCGATGTTTTCGTCGGACGTTCAGCGCCGCATTCCTGTAAGCCTAGAAGTTTGACAATGGCGTTTGGAACGTCAGTGGAATCATGCTCGACGTTCCAAATTGTCGGAAAATTTCGTTTTCCCACAGTTAAACTTCGCCGCTAATTGCTGTTGGGATAACTTTAACACATCTTCTAACGACAGCGCTTTGCATTTCTTTCGTTTTTCGGACAATTTCGAACAAACCGAAATGAATTTCCTTCGTTGCTAGACTAATTCATTAACACCTGCACCTAATTTCGACGGTGGGAGTAGTGCCCGAGGTGGGTTCGAACGAGAGTTTAGACCAGATATATTCGCGGAAGTGGTCGCTTATTACGACTGTTGTATGTCGTTTCGGACCAAAAATCGATGCCCGCGGTCGCGTTACACGGGTGGTCGTTTAATACGGGTAACTTATACGAAAATTCTAGGGATAAACTATTCGGCGCCAGAAATTTTTGCCCGTTTTGACAGGTGCCCGTCGAATGCGGGTGGTCGCCTAAGCAGTTTTCACTGTATCTTGTTTGCGTATTCTATAATCAAATAAGATATTAATCCTTTTGCGTCTGTTGTTAATTTAATTAATGCATAAATCTGAATAATAAACGCCATTTTGATACTAAGCTTTTTTAATTTTGAATCTTCAATTTCCAGTATCCAAAACCAATCCATTTTGTTTTATCGACACCTATCAAATCATTCTGCGCACATTCGATTTCATTCTCAACCATGCAAGGCATCACGATGCCTGTAACGATCGTGTGTGTTGATGCAAAATGGAGTAACGGAAATTCGTCCTACTTTGTCGAGCTCTCGATGGCGACCGGATCACCTGTCTGTGTGGCTTTGTCCCAATGGTAAGACTGGATAAGACTACATTCCAAATAATAACTATTTTTAACAGACTACTCGATATCTACAAGACAGTGGAACAGGAAAATTTGCTGAACTGAGACTGATGTCGATACAGATGTTCAACTCACACACTCACTCTCTGTCTATGTTGAAAAATATATAGATCAGGTCACGCCGTAACACTCTCTGCACCACATTGGTTTATGCATTTTACATTTCCTGGCGTCTAATATAAACTTCTTTCATAGATTCTAAGTTTCATTTCATACACAGGAACACTAGCAGTCAGAAGGCTCAAAGGATTTGTTCTATATTAGATGCCAATATTACTCTTGAGCATTGTTTTTTGTTTAGTTTTACCAGTAGCTTAAGTGCTTTCTGATCTTAGGCAGTGGCCAACTAGGCCTAGGCCTAAGGGTACAAGAGTATGGGATATATAAAAATTCAAAATAATAAAATAATGAAAATATAATTTTATATAGAAACAATTCATAAAGGAATTAGCACAAATTAAAAGCCTAAGTAAGGGAAAAAATAAGGCATATCAGTGAGTATTAATACAGTGTATGAATATATTTTGCACGAACAGAATGGTAATACTGATGGGTTTTTAATGAAATGTCCTTTTGCTTTTTAAAAAAACCTGTAAAAATACAATTATTATAGAATTAAAATTGAATTATTCGGTGCAAAAGTGGTACTATTAGTTTGGAGACATCTGCATATCGTGGGCCTAGGGGTATCGTATTTTTAAAGGCATCACTGCCTGAGGACTTTGTTTTCTGGCAATATATTGTAGTTCATTTTGTTGTAACTATAAAGAATTTTTGTGGCACAATAAAGAAGTATAATAGATTGCTAGGCCGTTTTTTGCACAACTAAAGATAGTGTTGTTTCCATTGACAGAGATGTGACTGACCAGTATCAACACCTCCCATTTCATTGCTATCCAGATAGGTACTGGTACTGTACAGTACCTATATTGCAAAATTACGAATACACTAATGTTAAATAAGAGGAGAATAAATTTAAATTCATTCTATCTGGCCACTAACTGCTTTTAAATGTTCCCTCATGTAATATGAATTTGATTCAATATGCAAATTAGTTTCAACTTTTAGAGTAAATTTAATAATGGCTAATATTTCAAAGTGCTTTCCAAAAATATTAGCCAATTATACAAAAT
Organism: Centruroides sculpturatus; assembly: GCF_000671375.1. Classification (NCBI taxonomy): domain Eukaryota; kingdom Metazoa; phylum Arthropoda; class Arachnida; order Scorpiones; family Buthidae; genus Centruroides; species Centruroides sculpturatus. The sequence goes on along the minus strand of NW_019385690.1, from coordinate 86,707 downwards.
CAAAACTCATGAACTATTCTCATATATATATAGATATTTTTTAAAAATTAGCAGAAAAAAATTTACCGTTTTTCATTAAAAACTAAAAACAAAATACTGCAAATAAATCAAATTACCTCATCTAATTTGTGTTTTATTTAATTTTTACAATTGATGTTGGAAGACAGTAATAATACTGGAAGAAAAAAAACATCCATTTACTGTCTTTAAACAAATTATTAAAAAATAAAAAACAAATTTACACTATAAAACAAATTTCACATCATCAATGACTATATAAGTCAACAGTGCTGTTTTATTGCATTCCACAATGTAAATATTTCTTCAGGAAAAGGGATTTTGCACTTGCAAATTCCCTAAAAGTGCATTCATGTTAACAATATTGACTACTTACAGAATTTCTTAATCAAAAATAAGCAATATTGATAAATCATTTTGTCAGTAATGTCTTCGAAATTAACGGCGGGTGGACCGTATCCGGCTATTTCTGTACTGCGCCACGTCTAGAGAAGGCTAGAGGCCTATTTTTACCGATGCAGATGTTTGAAATTCGACTATCTTTCGTGTTAATTTTACACGTAACATTCCTCCAATAATAAAAAATAAATAAAACGAATCTTGCAGAGAGCATTTCAGTTAAGTTGTTTCCAATAAACATATCATAACGCTTTTTAAATAAACCTTAGATTCTTTCTAGAATAACACAGTATAACCAAAAACAATTAACTAAAAGATTTTAAGTAAAAATAGCACTGACTTTGCATGATGTTAAATGTGCAAAATATCCTTTCTTGGAATGCATATTTTGTAATTCCTTTAAAGGTTTATTACAATACCATACAACTACAGAGATACCTGTAGTCTGACACGACGGCGACTCGAGCGACATCCTCGAGACGTGTCGATAAATACAGTCAATTCTGCCATCTATTATGGACAGTATTTCAGAAACGAGTGAAAGAGAATTCCATTTTTTCTTCCTGCACAAATTTTACAATCCTTAACCATCAGGTTAATTTATTTTTTCTCACTACAACATTTGCCAACACCATCCAAATCTTGATCTCGACCTTCGTAGTAACATTTCAAAACAAAAGTAAGTGTTGTTCCTGATGACATAGATCACTAGCATCACTTCTTTTGGTAAGTAGCACATACTCAACATCTGGGCAGTAGGATCAAGAAAAAATAATAATAAGCATATCATAGGAATGTCTCATCACTTCTTTAAGTTCAAATAATTTCAAAACTACTTTGTCCAGTTGATCCTTGACTGGAATTGCTTCCCACGCTTCCCTGTGAAGGACGAACTCTGCTTTTTTTAGAGTTACAACTATGGCTGGGACGATTAGGATGTAACTTTTTCTTTTCTTTCTTCGACGATGAAGCACCTGTTAGAAAATTAGCATTAATAAATGCATTACATTTTAAAAAAATACGATTTTGATCATTTCTGTAAGGAAAAAAAAGTAACAGTTACGTAATAAATATACCTAATTCGACCTTTAAATAGGGTTTTTTTTAAATTTAAACACCCAAATTAAACATTTGAATTTAATTATATTTTAAATTCCTTAAACAATTTTAAAATACAGATATATCTTTACTTTTGACAGGCCTCGGTTATGGCAGACTAGTTGTAAATCCAAAATAGTACATGCAAATGAAAACACAATGCTAGCTGATGAAAGATGTCATGTGATAGCTACTAATTTATGTTACCATGGGATATTTTATACTAAGGTGACCATAAACAGTAATCAATGTTAGTAACAGACAAAACAGAATGTACATTATGTTTAATAAAACCATTTATTATAGCTATTATAGAGCATATTATACTGTAAAGAGTATGGGGTTATATGTATAATACATATAAATTCATACTCAGTAATTGCTAACTGTATGCTTACAGCTAGCAACTACTAAATCAACCATATAACTACACTATATTTGCCTTGTATTTGCTGATATGGCTACTACAAATGCATAACTACTGCTGTAGTTTCAAACTGTTGTATGTCGAATGGTTACAAGTCAAAATATATCTGTGTATATTAATAATTTGATACCATGCCATTATTCTTTTCCATTCTTCAAACACTATGTAGTGTAATTGATCGATNTGTTGTATGTCGAATGGTTACAAGTCAAAATATATCTGTGTATATTAATAATTTGATACCATGCCATTATTCTTTTCCATTCTTCAAACACTATGTAGTGTAATTGATCGATCACTTGGTATTTTTCACCTGTTAATTTTTATTCAGTTGAAAAATGCCAAGTGATCGATCAATTACATTACATAGTGTTTGAACAACAGAATCTGTGTATTTATTAAATTAGGAGTTGGATTAACCATTCCTACTATATTTTTTCTTTAAAGAAAAATTATTATAAACTCATTTTTCTGTAATAATAATGTTATTTATAATAATTTATAGAGCACTAGGTAAATCATGAATTGCACTGCAATAAAATATTCTAATTATGATTATGACAAAATCTTACTGATACCTATTTAATAGTAGAACTCATCTTTCTGAAATAGATGCAACACATTACTCAAAAATAGGATACTTTGATATGAAGAAACAGTGTCCACATCATTGTTTCAGAAGCCTTAAAGGTATACTTTTGCTTAAAAATGCTTGAAAGCAAGTCAGTATTTTAGGAATTTTTGTAGTCAGGAAAATTCTTTCAATACAAATAATGATATTGTATTATATTATTTTGGATAATTTAACAATCAACAAATACATCTTGTAGTCTTCTGCGAGAATGACATGGAGGAAATCACACGCCAGAGAAAGTTCTAGTTTTCAAATGTTGTGTTCATGTGTATTTCAAAAAAGCAAGCAAGGATTCTTGCTTGATTTTCCCAGCATTCAAACAGGAGGTTAAAAGAAACATTAGTAAGTCTGATAATTTTCAGTTATACTAGGACATAAAATTAAAAGTAATAACAAAAACTTAGAAGGATTAATTTTGTTAAATTAATTTATGATAAAAATCTCAATTCAAAAATACTTAAGTTCAAAAAATATTGATATTCAACACTAGTCAAAAGTTAAAATTGTGCATGGTGGTGTCATCTATTACAAGGTGTTATTAAAAAATAACTTTTATATTATTATTATGTTGGGTTTTGTGAGTTATACTCGGTTTACACCGGTGGCTGTGTACTATGCCAGACCAGTGTCAAGGCATAGCAACCAAAACAAAACTAAAATTGAAGTGTGTCAGTGTGTGTGTCTGTATTCAGGAATTTCCTAACAATGTGGCATGTATTCAAGAAAGTGGCCTTCTGTAGTGTGATGTACGTATTTCTACTCAATTGTAATGTTCCCAGGCTTTTGTGTAGCGTGTGTGGTATCACACCTGTACAGGAGAGAACAAGAGGTACAATGAGCACCCTATCCATCCTCCACAGATGATTTCCTGGGCGAGTTCTGTGTACTCGCTAATTTTTTCAGTGCATGTGTTTTGTACATTGTGAGTGTTTGGAATGGCTATGTCTATAATGTATGTGATTTTATTGTGTTCGTCAATGAGTGTGATGTCTGGTCTGTTGTGGTAAATTGTTTTATCTGTGATTATGGCTCTGTCATAGTGCATTTTGTGCGTGTTGTTTTCCAATACTGTCTCTGGAATGTATTTGTAGTACAGTCGACCCCCTATAACATGCGTTCCTATAACGACAATTCCTATAACGTAGCGAAAAAATTGTAGCAACATTCGTATAAAGCATCTCCTAAAACGTCTTCGCTGACTTGTTTCGCGACAAGATTGATAGAATCTGGACCAATAGTGGATGAGCAGCCGAACTACTTTCCTCCAACCCTGCGCCACTCTATGGAGATTTTAGGCAATAAGTTGAGTTTATTATCGTCTGTATAGTATGTAAATTAGGTACCGTAAGTCTAATAAAGCACTAATTTTATACATTTCTTGTGAAAGAAACACTTCTTATTCAACGGCCATAAAAATTATTTATATTAATGATGTCTCCAAAGGTCAAGTTATTTTTCTGCGAAAAATTATTTATCAGAAATCGCGGCCACCGTTTTGTGTGCTGTTCCGCGATGAAGACAAGCTTTGAGCAACGGCATAGTCGAACGGTACACACTCGGTAAGTGATCCTATAATTTTTTGTTTATAGCATAGTTTATACAGATTATTCCCAAAAAATTATATGTGTTTTGGAAATGCTGAGTGGAATTAGTCTAGAATCGGTTAACTTTATATAAGAAAATCTTTCAAACAGCCTTAGTCCGTAAAGTTCACACCTATCGGGCTGCGAATGGCTCATGTATTTAATCATTCCTACAATGTAAAATTCGATTAGCGTGGAACGTATNGTGTATTTATTAAATTAGGAGTTGGATTAACCATTCCTACTATATTTTTTCTTTAAAGAAAAATTATTATAAACTCATTTTTCTGTAATAATAATGTTATTTATAATAATTTATAGAGCACTAGGTAAACCATGAATTGCACTGCAATAAAATATTCTAATTATGATTATGACAAAATCTTACTGATACCTATTTAATAGTAGAACTCATCTTTCTGAAATAGATGCAACACATTACTCAAAAATAGGATACTTTGATATGAAGAAACAGTGTCCACATCATTGTTTCAGAAGCCTTAAAGGTATACTTTTGCTTAAAAATGCTTGAAAGCAAGTCAGTATTTTAGGAATTTTTGTAGTCAGGAAAATTCTTTCAATACAAATAATGATATTGTATTATATTATTTTGGATAATTTAACAATCAACAAATACATCTTGTAGTCTTCTGCGAGAATGACATGGAGGAAATCACACGCCAGAGAAAGTTCTAGTTTTCAAATGTTGTGTTCATGTGTATTTCAAAAAAGCAAGCAAGGATTCTTGCTTGATTTTCCCAGCATTCAAACAGGAGGTTAAAAGAAACATTAGTAAGTCTGATAATTTTCAGTTATACTAGGACATAAAATTAAAAGTAATAACAAAAACTTAGAAGGATTAATTTTGTTAAATTAATTTATGATAAAAATCTCAATTCAAAAATACTTAAGTTCAAAAAATATTGATATTCAACACTAGTCAAAAGTTAAAATTGTGCATGGTGGTGTCATCTATTACAAGGTGTTATTAAAAAATAACTTTTATATTATTATTATGTTGGGTTTTGTGAGTTATACTCGGTTTACACCGGTGGCTGTGTACTATGCCAGACCAGTGTCAAGGCATAGCAACCAAAACAAAACTAAAATTGAAGTGTGTCAGTGTGTGTGTCTGTATTCAGGAATTTCCTAACAATGTGGCATGTATTCAAGAAAGTGGCCTTCTGTAGTGTGATGTAGGTATTTCTACTCAATTGTAATGTTCCCAGGCATTTGTGTAGCGTGTGTGGTATCACACCTGTACAGGAGAGAACAAGAGGTACAATGAGCACCCTATCCATCCTCCACAGATGCCTTATTTCCTGGGCGAGTTCTGTGTACTCGCTAATTTTTTCAGTGCATGTGTTTTGTACATTGTGAGTGTTTGGAATGGCTATGTCTATAATGTATGTGATTTTATTGTGTTCATCAATGAGTGTGATGTCTGGTCTGTTGTGGTAAATTGTTTTATCTGTGATTATGGCTCTGTCATAGTGCATTTTGTGCGTGTTGTTTTCCAATACTGTCTCTGGAATGTATTTGTAGTACAGTCGACCCCCTATAACATGCGTTCCTATAACGACAATTCCTATAACGTAGCGAAAAAATTGTAGCAACATTCGTATAAAGCATCTCCTAAAACGTCTTCGCTGACTTGTTTTGCGACAAGATTGATAGAGTCTGGACCAATAGTGGATGAGCAGCCGAACTACTTTCCTCCAACCCTGCGCCACTCTATGGAGATTTTAGGCAATAAGTTGAGTTTATTATCGTCTGTACAGTATGTAAATTAGGTACCGTAATTCTAATACAGCACTAATTTTATACATTTCTTGTGAAAGAAACACTTCTTATTCAACGTCCATAAAAATTATTTATATTAACGATGTTTCCAAAGTTCAACGAAGTTTTCGCAGAAAAATAACTTATCAGAAATCGCGGCCACTATTTGGTGCACTGCTCCACGACGAAAACAAGCTTAAGCAATGGTGACGTCGAACGGTGCACACTTGATAAGTAATCCTACAATTTTTTGTTTATAGCATAGTTTATATGGATTATTCCCAAAAAAAATATGTTTTGGAAATGTTGAGTGGAATTAGTCTAGGAATCGATTAATTTTATGGAAGAAAACCTTTCAAACAGCCATAGTCCGTAAACTTCACACGTGTCAGGCTGTGATTGGCAAGGTCTCCTAAAACATCAATTTCATAAAAAACGGAACGTATCTACCATCTTAGGGGGGGGTCGACTGTAGTTTTAATTGAAACTTGGAAGCAAAAATTACATTGATAGATTTTTCTTAACTACAATTTTAAAATTAAAGTGTCACCTACTAAGAAAAAAAAAGTCCAGGTAGAACAGCTAAAGGGATATCTTTGATATTAAATAAACAAGCTGGTAAAACAATAGATAATAGAATATCAAACAATTACATAACTATACTTATTGAATTCTCAGCAACTAGACAGTTAGATATGAAGTATATTATAGCAGCCATAGTTTAATCTCCACATTTTTCTGATCTTAAAAATAATTTGGGTAAGATATTTGAAATGATTAAAATGTGGCTTTATGTAACTAATAATATATTGCTACTAGGTGATTTTAACGTGAGGATCACGGAGTATGGATTCAAAATACTAGAGGCAAAATAGTAACGTATATAATATGAAAATCACGATAACAGTACCGGTAAGACTTTGCTAGATGTAATTGAGAATAAACTATTTATACTTAACGGAAGCATGGAAAAAATATTCTTGTCAATTATACTTATTCGAGTTTCTATGGCCGATTTGTGATTTGTTCTGAGAATTTCATCGAAAGCCATGTTATGCTCTAGGTTTTGGAGGAAGATTTATCAAACTATTTCCTAATTTGGGTGTATTTTCAAGTAACAGATAATGATAGCGATTTAAATTTCCCTTTGTCTCAGATGTATATGACAATATAATATAAATATAAATTTCCAATCCAACTCCCAAAAAGTTTTTGAAAACAGTAAACAACATTATTTAAATTTATCTGATATTGAATTATATGATATGTGGCGAAATAATCCAAAACTTCATAGTTGTTACAAGAATAAGGAATAATAAGAAAAAAATTATCTTTACACCCTTGGTTTGATAGTTTGTTATAAAACTAATAAAAAAAAAATACTAAATTATGTACATTCAAAAGATATCCAAGTCTAGAAAACTTAATTGTCTCGAAACTAAGAAATTTTATAATAAATTGATAAAGAAAATAAAAATATAATCATCATAGAAATTTGGAGAAATGTTTATACGTTCAGTAAGACCCAAGGAAATTTTGGGAAATAATAAATAAAATTTAAGTTAAAACAAGAGGGTAGACATGGTGAAATTTTAACAGAGAAACGAGCAATTATTTATCGTGGCATTGTCACAATGCCGGGCTGAATTTTTAATCGTATTTTTAATTTATTTAGTTTAAAAAATATATGCTTTCCATCTCAAATTGCTTGCCCCGTACACCATACTTTTTTCTTTAACAATAGAGTCGTACCGATCATCTATCTAACACCTTTCAGGGAAAATCTTTGAATTGAAATAACGTGACTTCTAGTTTGCATCAGAAGTTCTTATATAGTTAATATATACAATTTTTTAAACTAATAATTCTGTGAAATAAATAAAGTAATTAAGAAGCATTGTAAAAATAACAATTAAAAATATTTTATTATAATAATTTTCTAAATTTGTCAAAATATTTTAACAAAAATGAAATTTTGACATACCCTTGTCTTCCTAATAAAAAGTGGCGGACAGTCCGCCTCTGTTCGTCGGTGTGTTGCGGACACCTATGAGATCTAGTGCACATTTTTTTTGTGTGCTCTGATATTACTCCGCACATCTGAAAACAAAACTTGGTGTTTTATTACGATAAGAACTAAAATTGTTACAAAATACTTTAAAAAATTCAAATATAATTTATTCTAAGTATTTTAAAATTATCTTTAAAATGAAGTTTTCAATAACTATCACATTAATTACATACATATTTTCATGTTTATTAAATTGATATTTTTATTTATAAAGGAAATTCTTATTCTGTTGCCTTCACTAAGCAAAAACCTCACCGAAATTCTGACTTTGGAAAAAACCCACACATTCCTGTAAATTACTGAACACTCTCAGGTGAACATTAATAACTTAAAAAACCCTACATTTCAACAAAAATTTAAATTTTGATATTTTAAGATATAAATCATTCAACATATTGAAATGATTAAGCAAAAGAAAAAAAAATGTATGATTTATAATGAAACAACATATATTGAATATTGAATCACCATTAAACTATAGGGTGACGATAATTAACCCGTACAAAGTTTGTAGCAATGTTGCACCTGAACTTTTTTACCATCACCAATTTACATACTGTCATTTAATTCTCTGTGATTTCTTGCCCATGTAGATGTGCTTTTGGTGTAATAAGGGTTAGTTCTTTATTTTTTTAAGGATGGCGAACAAACATTGTGCAATTTTGGAGCTATTCTGGCAAGGAAAACATCAATGTGAAATTGTTCGTTTGCTCGGTGTTCCGAAAATGACAGTCTCGAATGCAGTTCAGCGATTCAAGAAGCTTGGCCATGATGCTGACCATCCAGGACATGGAAGAAAGCACACCATCAACACATCTAGGAACCGCAAGATCATCAAAAAGCGAGTTGATGACATGTGAAGATTTCCATGAGAAAAATTGCTCGTGAGATCGGAATCAATCGTGAATCGATGCGGTTAATGGCGAAAAAGGAACTCGGACTCAAGCTCTACAAGTTCCAAAAGTTTCAGCACCTCATCAATGAAAAGAAGTGCATGCGACTCCAAAGATGCCATCAACTCAAGCGTTGGGCCACAGGTCAACAATGGAAGCACATTCTCTTCAGAGACAGGAAGTTTTTCTATGTACAAAAGGCGCATAACCATCAAAACGACAGAAATTGGTCTGTAGAGTCTCCCTGATGCTCAGCCATCATCGAACATCACAAAAATCCAATGTTTGGACAGGAATTTGTGCAAGCGGCAAGACACCCCTTGTTTTCCTCAATCAAGGGGCCAAAATCAATCAAAACGTGTACCGCTGTGACATTCTCAAGGCCATGGTACTTCTGTAGGCTCAGCAGCATTTTGGACTTTTCAGCAGGACTCAGTGCCAGCACACAGGGTGAAGACTCAGGAGTGGTGCAAAGCTCATTATCCTGATTTCATCTCGTCTGCGGAATGGCCACCATACTCATTGGATGTGAACCCAATGGACTACAGTGTGTGGTCCATTTTGGAGGCTAGGGCCTGCACTAAACACCACAAAAGTTTGGAGTCACTGAAGTAATCCTTGTGCCAGGAGTGGGACAAACTGTTTCCAGAAGAGCTGCGGCCCATCGCCGAGAATTTAGAAATGCATTTGGGGCTCTGCATCAAAGCAAATGGAGGCCACTTTGAAACCGGCTGAATATCTGATTAATACATAAAGTATTGTCACTACTATCTGCTGTTGTTTTGCTAATTTTCATTTCTTTAATAAATTTATGAGGCAAAAAACTTGTACGGGGTAATTATAGTCACCCTCTAATATATTTTGAAAAAAACATGTTCAAGACCAACTAAAAAGTTCAAATTTATATGGAACTGTATAGGCATACGAAAAGGAAATATTTAGTTTGTGGTACATTAAACTGTGATACAATATAATTTATAGTAATTGCTTTAAAAAATACTGTTTTTTTATTTTATTAATAATTTTATAGACAAAAAATTAATAAAAATATAACTTTGAGAAAAATATACATAAATGTAACTGTTCAAATAATTTGAAGGTGAATATATTCAATTTTAATTAAGACATGTGTTAAAATCTAAGTAAGATGTGTGTGCAACAATATATGAAGAATCCTTCAATATACAAAACTATTTTTAATACATTAAATGCCACAATAGAAAGGCATAAATTATCACGCTGGACCATCCTTTTATTTATGGATAAAACAGCACAAATATAAATAGCATTTAATATCAGCAATTATTGTGAGATGGTCACAATGCCTGGCTGCAATTTTTAATCATATTTTTAATTAATTTAATTTAAAATACATCTTCTCCACTTTAAATCAGTACTGTGTCTTGCCCTTGTACATTATACTTTTCTTTCAGCAATGGAGTCATGCCGGTCATCCAACTCCTTTCGAAGAAAATTTTTTTAATTGAAATAATGTGACTTCCAATTTGCATTGGAACTTCGTATATAGTTAATCGGGGCCTCCCACCCCTAAGGCTAACCTGTCTAGTCTTGAATTTCATTTATCTAATACCATTCTTGAGATTAAGGATGGACAGACAAATGACAATGGGAATTTATAAGTCTACAATTTTTCAAATTGCAGCCCAGTAGTTTTGTTTGCATTGTTAAAAATATTTTTTTTTTCTTAATTTTTAGGTGTTGTAATTCTGCAACACATGGCCTGAATGATTTTTTTTTCATTATGTTATGCCATCTCGTATGCTAATCATCAGAACTTCTGCCATAATCAAGATTGCATAAATGGACCAATATAAATTGAAGAAAACTAAGAATCACTAAAATAATAGACCTACTGTGTTTTTTTACTGTTTATGTTCACTAAAAGAAAAATTGTTTCCTAAATATTTGTTTTTGTGTTATGTATTTACATGATATTGTACTTCATTGTGCAAGAAAAACATTAGAAATGGCAAATTTCGTTTATACAGTAGAGCGTTGATTTTCCGAAAGTCAATCATCCGAAAGAATTCCAGTCGGCAAATTTAAAATTTCGTCAGTGCTGTGGCGCTTCAATCTTTGGCTATGTCTTGGACTACTCAANAAATTTAAATTTGCCGACTGGAATTCTTTCGAATGATTGACTTTCGGATAATCGACGCTCTACTGTATATACAATTTGATAATGGTATTAAAAAATTACTTGCGACCAACTCCGTAGATATAACAAACACAGAAATAAATAACACAAAATAAATTGTGGCTATGTGTCGATTCCGCGCGACACGTCTGAACATGTAAGCTGAACAATAGTGTGGGGGGGAGTGGGTAATCAAGAGTTGCGTGGCACTCAAACAAAAGAGGAATTGACGAGATTTGAAAATTGCATAAGTCAGGGTAACTTAAGTTGAGGTATTACTGTACAGTAATTACAACTGAAAAAATGGTTAAGATTTTACAATTGTCAGCGTATATTAGAAAGGTTTAACAGGCTTAACATGGAATCAGGATTGGGATGACTGATGATGATTGTTTTCTTTTATTATCAAGGCCTAGTCCATCATAAATTTGTGTCCCAAAATCAGACTGTTAACAAGGAGTTCTACATAGAAGTTTTAAGATGTTTGAGGGAAGAGTGGCCTGAGCTGTGTGAAAACAAGAGCTAGGTGTTGCATCATGACAACACATCATGTCACACATCTCTGCTTGTCAGCCAATTTTTGGCTGCTAACGACATGGCCATCCTTGTACTCTCTAGATTTGGCCCCTGCAGACTTTTTCCTGTTTCTAAAGTTGAAAAGAACATTGTTTTTAAAATTGTAGATGAGATTCAACAAAATTTGCAGCAGCAGCCATGTGCCATCTCACAAAATGAGTTCCAGGAAGCATTCCAACAGTGAAAAAAACAATGGAAACAATGCATTGTAAGCAAGGGGAAGTACTTTGAAGGGGACAAATGTATAATATTGTAATCACAGTGATAAAGTTTGTATGAAAAAGTCTGGTCTTCTTCTGAACAGATTTTATAGAAAATAATTTTCATGAATTTTGGTAAGAATAGAATGTGAAGTAGGTTCATGAGTGCCTAAGTGCACGAAGTGAATCAGAAAAATAATGCAGCAATGATGACTTTCAGATATCTGAGGTTAATGTTAATTGTCCTCCATTTTTTCTGCACATGTGCACACAAAGAAATTGAACATGCAGATTTTCTGTTGCACATGAGTTGCTTATTCAATTCTGAATATTCCTTTTTTGAAAATCATTGAAAAGCAATTAGAAAATCACAGTTACTTCAATGACTGAAAAAAAGGAGATTTGCTGCTCAAAAACAACTTAGATGTTGTTACAGATGACAAGTCTTATTTTACACTGAATGGATTGGTATGTGCAGGAAATAAACATATTTTACTGTGAAAAAGAAAAAGGCATTACACTAGAAATACAGTTCAAATGTCAGAGTTCACATGAAGGTTTTGATGTAGTAGAGCTAGTTGTAAGGCTTTGCAGGGAGTTTTGGACCATCACTACACCATCTAAATTTTGCATTAAGACAGAAGTATATGCAGTAAAACCAGTCCAAAATGGAACCTTAATACAATGGAAATTGGCCTAAAGGAAAAAATTCTTAGAAACACTAATTTTTTTTTTGTGTTAAAATAAACTATTCAAAATGGAAACTACCAAAACAAAAAAAAAATATTCGTATTGTACAAGTCCAATTTAAAAAAAGGTTTCACTGTAGTATGGAGCAGGACTTTCAAACTGGAGCCAGTCAAAGTTTCCCTTTTTTGCTGGATATATTCTTTACAAAATTCCTGGCTCTTACTACAGATCTGTTCTCTTTTTTTCAGGCTTAAGTGTTAATTTTTTTAAAGCTATTCTCTAGAAAGTTGAGTTTTTCACTTTGCAAACATTTCAAAAATTTTGTGAATAACCAATAATTCTCTGATAACTTATATTTCTGACATATGACCAGAGGTATATTTCTGACATATCCAGCTTATTTTGTAGAATTAAACAAAATTTATATCAACTGTAATCAGTAATACCATAATATAGGCAATATTTTGGTTGCATTTAAATAATCATCAGATTTTTACAACATTAATTTTGTCTATATGTTAAGTACCGTTATAACTTGGCTGACCATATGCACCATTTTGAACAGACAGTATAGTTTTACTTTTCTGGCCGTTATACACATAACATAGAAAGTATTGTAATTGTGTCAAGTTTGAACCTCCAGGTTTTTTGCAAATCTTGACATTTTCAGACCCCGTAAAAGTAAAATATCCAGGAAAACGTTCCGTGCACACGTGCATGCATGTATATTTTATTTAATGTCTCAGGATGAGGTAACGATTAAAAAACAAAATTTGGCATGGTAACTTGTCTATAAGGGGCATCGATGCTATTAAATTTTGGAGTACAGTACCCTAGAGCAGCAGTCGGCAACCAGTGGTCTGTGGTCCGTGGACCATCAATGGTCCACAAGAAAATTTGGGTGGTCCGTGGAGAAATTTGGACATTGATCAACTGAAAGTTACGCGAAGTATTACGAAAGAAATGCAAAATGCTTAGTTGCTTTTTTCACTTATTGGAGATTTTTATTCGAATCTAAAACCAAATACGAAGTGACCATTATCAATAAATAATGAACAATAAACAATATTGTGAGTGCGATCATCGTCCTTCGTGGAAAAGCGCTAAGAATCCATAAACTTATTCAAACAAGCAGCAATGAACCTTAGGCTTGCATTAATTTGTTATAATTAAACACAAGTTTCATATTAATATAGTAAAATTGAACTTTTATGATCATTATTCTACAGATTTTGTATCATTTAAAAAAATTCACGATAGTGGTCTGCGGGATTCAAAATTGTGAGTTTAGTGGTCCGTGAGGTCAGAAAGGTTGCCGACCTCCGCTCTAGAGAATGGGGAGACAAAGTCATACGTCGTATCTTCAGTGGGTCAAACTTGAAAATTTTGCTGATTATTTGCATTTACAATATTTTTATAGAACTCATCTCTATCCTCAAAATTAAGCCTTTTTTACCCTTTATAATAATTCATAATATAAAAACTATTTTTAATAACATATCATAACAGATGGCACCACACACAATTTTAACTTTAAACTTTAACATTGATATCATCTCAAAGTTAAATGTAACACAAACAAATACCATATGTACTTACTCCAGCAGATATTTAATGGAATTTCAAACATTTCCAGCAACATTAAGAAGCCTTTCTATGCTAGACAGGGGTGAATTCTCAGTGCTTGCTTAGCATGCACCGCATGCTTAAGAGAAAGTTTTGATCGTCAATATACTTTTTATATCAGAACAAATATGCAATAATAATTTATTCTAAGTTAGAATAAATTATTATTGCATAACAATTTAAAAGTGAGCACCAAGAATTCGTCCCTGATACTACAGTAGGTATATATAGTGTTTATTATTGTCAACTGTTCCAGCTTATTGGTAAATTAAGCAAACTTAAATATTTCTACCATAATTCAACAAAATTACTTTTTTTAAGCTTTATTACTTAAATTTTATATCTTAGTATAATTAAAGATTATCAAACTTTGTAATGGTCCCATTAGTCTCCTGTATGAATGCTGGAAAAGTTAAACATTAACCCTTTAAGTTATTTTTGCTCTGTTTCAGCATTGCATTTTCTCTTTTAGTTGGTTTGGTTTATTGGTTTAATGGTGCAAGAGCCTTTTGGGCCAAGCTGTGCTAACACATTGTTATGGAATCATAAAAAAATGGCCATAAAGGCTTTAAAAAGCAAGAGATATGAATGATAAAATAATCTAATTATTCATTAACTAAAATCATAAACCTGTGTAAACAAGTATAAAAATAGTATAAAATACTAATAGCTTCATAAAACCATTCAACAAATGCAAGAACAAAAGTATATATATATATATAAAATAAAGTATAAAATGCACCCCACAAAACAGTTAAAATTGGATTAAAATAATAAAACAAGTTCTGATAAAGTAAAGAGTCCAAATGATCAAACCTCTCTTGAAATACCTATATCTAATGATCTAATAATTATTTTATATCTATATATAAAATGAAAAAAGAAAAAAGAAACAAAGATAAAATAATAAAAATAACAAAAATGCTTAAAACAGTTTTATATATATATGATAAAATGAAATTAAGATAATGGGTGTTTAGTATGTGCTACATTCTTCCTTAGCTTCACTTTGAGGAGGAGAGACTGGAAAGAAAACATCCATATTTTCTCCAGCCTCCGAGTAGTCAGAGAATTCACTCATGGAGAGTGGGTATCTGTTATTGTTGTCTTCTCACAGACTACTTTTTTGCTTGGAGATTTTTGACCATTACACCATTTGCTGTCTTCTAAAGAGTTTTGTTTAATACTGTTTGAGGACTTGTTTTCTGTTTTGGCTGTTGATCAGGTTGATTTATCAGGCGACACTCATTTCATGTCAGGGATTCATGTGATGGTACAGAAATATTCATTTGAATAGCAATAAATTTGACAGATTTAATGAATGCAGTGGCATATGTAGGCTGTTGGTTAGCATTGGAGGCATTATAATCTTTCTAGCCTCTGGAAAAGTAATGTTCAAGGTTTTTAATTGGTTTATTTGTTTTTCCCACTGCCACGAGGGACAAGTATGCGAATAGGAAAAATACACCCTCTTGCAATTCACACAACAAACAGTACTTTTGTAACCTGAAAGACCACATCTGGCACAAAGATTGGTGCCACAACATAATATTGTAGAATGGCCAAACTGTTGGTATTGATAACAGTGTAGTGGATTCAGTATATAGGGACAAACTGGATCATAGGTATCTGACAATCACAAAAGAAGGCAATTCGGGTGTTGAATGTCAAAATGTTTTGTGGCAACTGGCTATCCATCTCTATGAGTATTAATATGACAGACTGCCACTACACCTTGAGCAGATAGTCCCTCAAGAATAGAAGCTTCTGGCTTGGAGAGGAGATTGTTTTGTGATTAAATTTTATAATTCAATCAGTGAGCACTAATAAATACAATATTAACGAAATACTTGGAGAGATGGAAGAAAGAAAAAGTCAATATATCTGACAGATTTGTCAAAATATTTAATGAAATACATGAAAAATATCTTAAATTCAAAGTTATTAATAATTTGATAAAATTAATTATTTTTTTTCTGAAATTACAGCATCTGTAGAAAGAATATTTTCACTCGTGAATTCCCTGTGGTCAAAAGAAGTCAAAATTAAATACTGAAGCCATGAGATCATTCCACATCAGTTCAGGCAAAAGTTGACCATCATGACTTATTTATTTTACAAACACATTAAGAAATGTTGCTGAACAATTGATTTTTTTTCCCAATTCAATTAAAAAAAAACTCTNACTGAACACTCTCAGGTGAACGTTAATAACTTAAAAAAACCCTACATTTCAACAAAAATTTAAATTTTGATATTTTAAGATATAAATCATTTAACACGTTGAAATGATAGCAAAATAAAAATAAAAAATGTATGATTTATAATGAAACAACATATATTAGATATTGAATCACCATTAAACTACAGGGTGACAAAACCCATACAAAGTTTGTAGCAATGCTGCACCTAAACTTTTTTACCGTCACCAATTTACATACTGTTGTTTAATTCTCCATGATTTCCTGCCCATGTAGATGTGCTTTTGGTGTAATAAGGGTTAGTTCTTTATTTTTTTAAGGATGGCGAACAAACATTGTGCAATTTTGGAGCTATTCCGGCAAGGAAAGCGTCAATGTGAAATTGTTCGTTTGTTCCGAAAATGACAGTCTCAGATGCAGTTCAGCGATTCAAGAAGCTTGGCCATGATGGTGACCATCCTGGACGTGGAAGAAAGCACACCATCAACACGTCTAGGAACCGCAAGATCATCAAAAAGCGAGTTGATGACATGCAAAGATCTCCATGAGAAAAATTGCTCGTGAGATCGGAATCAATCATGAATTGATGCGGTTAATGGCGAAAAAGGAACTCGGACTCAAGCCCTACAAGTTCCAAAAGTTTTAGCTCCTCATTGATGAAAACAAGTGCATGCGACTCGAAAGATGCCGTCAACTCAAGCGTTGGGCCACAGGTCGACAATGGAAGCACATTCTCTTCAGAGACAGGAAGCTTTTCTACGTACAACAGGCACATAACCATCAAAATGACAGGAACTGGTCCATGGAGGCTCCTTGATGATTAGCCATCATCAAACATCGCAAAAATCCAATGTTTGGACAGGAATTTGTGCAAGTGGCAAGACACCCCTTGTTTTCCCAATCAAGGAGCCAAAATCAAACAAAACGTGTACTGCTGTGACATTCTCAAGGCCATGGTACTTCCGTGGGCTCAGCAGCATTTTGGACTTTTCAGCAGGACTCAGCGCCAGCACACAGGGCGAAGAAGACTCAGGAGTGGTGCAAAGCTCATTTTCCTGATTTCATCTTGTCTGCGGAATGGCAACCATACTCATTGGATCTGAACCCAATAGACTAGTGTGGGGTCCATTTTGGAGGCTAGGGCCTGCACTAAACACCATAAAAGTTTGGAGTCGCTGAAGCAATCCTTGTGCCGGGAGTGGGACAAACTGTTTCCAGAAGAACTGCGGCCCATCGCTAAGAATTTAGAAACGCATTTGGGGCTCTGCATCAAAGCAAAAGGAGGTCACTTTGAAACCGACTGAATATCTGATTAATACATAAAGTATTGTCATTACTATCTGCTATTGTTTTGCTAATTTTCATTTCTTTAATAAATTTACGAGGCAAAAAACTTGTATGGGGTAATTATTGTCACCCTGTAATATATTTTGAAAAAAACATGTTCAAGACCAACTAAAAAGTTCAAATTTNTCAAAATACTAGAGGCAAAATAGTAACGTATATAATATATGAAAATCATGATAACAGTACCGATAAGACTTTGCTAGATGTAATTGAGAATAAACTTTTTATACTTAACGGAAGCATGGAAAAAATATTCTTGTCAATTATACTTATTCGAGTTTCTATGGCCGATTTGTGATTTGTTCTGAGAATTTCATCAAAAGCCATGTTATGCTCTAGGTTTTGGAGGAAGATTTATCAAACTATTTCCTAATTTGGGTGTATTTTCAAGTAACAGATAATGATAGCGATTTAAATTTCCCTTTGTCTCAGATGTATATGACAATATAATATAAATATAAATTTCCAATCCAACTCCCAAAAAGTTTTTGAAAACAGTAAACAACAACATTTAAATTTATCTGATATTGAATTATATGATATGTGGCGAAATAATCCAAAACTTCATAGTTGTTACAAGAATAAGGAATAATAAGAAAAAAATTATCTTTACACCCTTGGTTTGATAGTTTGTTATAAAACTAATAAAAAAAAAATACTAAATTATGTACATTCAAAAGATATCCAAGTCTAGAAAACTTAATTGTCTCGAAACTAAGAAATTTTATAATAAATTGATAAAGAAAATAAAAATATAATCATCATAGAAATTTGGAGAAATGTTTATACGTTCAGTAAGACCCAAGGAAATTTTGGGAAATAATAAATAAAATTTAAGTTAAAACAAGAGGGTAGACATGGTGAAATTTTAACAGAGAAACGAGCAATTATTTATCGTGGCATTGTCACAATGCCGGGCTGAATTTTTAATCGTATTTTTAATTTATTTAGTTTAAAAAATATATGCTTTCCATCTCAAATTGCTTGCCCCGTACACCATACTTTTTTCTTTAACAATAGAGTCGTACCGATCATCTATCTAACACCTTTCAGGGAAAATCTTTGAATTGAAATAACGTGACTTCTAGTTTGCATCAGAAGTTCTTATATAGTTAATATATACAATTTTTTAAACTAATAATTCTGTGAAATAAATAAAGTAATTAAGAAGCATTGTAAAAATAACAATTAAAAATATTTTATTATAATAATTTTCTAAATTTGTCAAAATATTTTAACAAAAATGAAATTTTGACATACCCTTGTCTTCCTAATAAAAAGTGACGGACAGTCCGCCTCTGTTCGTCGGTGTGTTGCGGACACCTATGAGATCTAGTGCACATTTTTTTTGTGTGCTCTGATATTACTCCGCACATCTGAAAACAAAACTTGGTGTTTTATTACGATAAGAACTAAAATGGTTACACAATACTTAAAAAAAATTCAAATATAATTTATTCTAAGTATTTTAAAATTATCTTTAAAATGAAGTTTTCAATAACTATCACATTAATTACATACATATTTTCATGTTTATTAAATTGATATTTTTATTTATAAAGGAAATTCTTATTCTGTTGCCTTCACTAAGCAAAAACCTCACTGAAATTCTGACTTTGGAAAAAAACCCACACATTCCTGTAAATTACTGAACACTCTCAGGTGAACGTTAATAACTTAAAAAAACCCTACATTTCAACAAAAATTTAAATTTTGATATTTTAAGATATAAATCATTCAACATATTGAAATGATTAAGCAAAAGAAAAAAAAATGTATGATTTATAATGAAACAACATATATTGAATATTGAATCACCATTAAACTATAGGGTGACGATAATTAACCCGTACAAAGTTTGTAGCAATGCTGCACCTGAACTTTTTTACCATCACCAATTTACATACTGTCATTTAATTCTCTGTGATTTCTTGCCCATGTAGATGTGCTTTTGGTGTAATAAGGGTTAGTTCTTTATTTTTTTAAGGATGGCGAACAAACATTGTGCAATTTTGGAGCTATTCTGGCAAGGAAAACATCAATGTGAAATTGTTCGTTTGCTCGGTGTTCCGAAAATGACAGTCTCGAATGCAGTTCAGCGATTCAAGAAGCTTGGCCATGATGCTGACCATCCAGGACATGGAAGAAAGCACACCATCAACACATCTAGGAACCGCAAGATCATCAAAAAGCGAGTTGATGACATGTGAAGATTTCCATGAGAAAAATTGCTCGTGAGATCGGAATCAATCGTGAATCGATGCGGTTAATGGCGAAAAAGGAACTCGGACTCAAGCTCTACAAGTTCCAAAAGTTTCAGCACCTCATCAATGAAAAGAAGTGCATGCGACTCCAAAGATGCCATCAACTCAAGCGTTGGGCCACAGGTCAACAATGGAAGCACATTCTCTTCAGAGACAGGAAGTTTTTCTATGTACAAAAGGCGCATAACCATCAAAACGACAGAAATTGGTCTGTAGAGTCTCCCTGATGCTCAGCCATCATCGAACATCACAAAAATCCAATGTTTGGACAGGAATTTGTGCAAGCGGCAAGACACCCCTTGTTTTCCTCAATCAAGGGGCCAAAATCAATCAAAACGTGTACCGCTGTGACATTCTCAAGGCCATGGTACTTCTGTAGGCTCAGCAGCATTTTGGACTTTTCAGCAGGACTCAGTGCCAGCACACAGGGTGAAGACTCAGGAGTGGTGCAAAGCTCATTATCCTGATTTCATCTCGTCTGCGGAATGGCCACCATACTCATTGGATGTGAACCCAATGGACTACAGTGTGTGGTCCATTTTGGAGGCTAGGGCCTGCACTAAACACCACAAAAGTTTGGAGTCACTGAAGTAATCCTTGTGCCAGGAGTGGGACAAACTGTTTCCAGAAGAGCTGCGGCCCATCGCCGAGAATTTAGAAATGCATTTGGGGCTCTGCATCAAAGCAAATGGAGGCCACTTTGAAACCGGCTGAATATCTGATTAATACATAAAGTATTGTCACTACTATCTGCTGTTGTTTTGCTAATTTTCATTTCTTTAATAAATTTATGAGGCAAAAAACTTGTACGGGGTAATTATAGTCACCCTCTAATATATTTTGAAAAAAACATGTTCAAGACCAACTAAAAAGTTCAAATTTATATGGAACTGTATAGGCATACGAAAAGGAAATATTTAGTTTGTGGTACATTAAACTGTGATACAATATAATTTATAGNTATGGGATGACATATGTGTTTATTGCTTTAACTTATTATTATTATAAAAAGGCAAAAAAGGCTTAATTTTGTGAGCAGGGATGCATTTTTAAAAATATTGTAATGCTAATAGTGAGTAAAATTTGCATTAGATACGACCCCACTTGAGATATGATTCCCCTTGAGTTCCATCTCAAAAATTAAAATTTAATAGCATCAATGTCACTTATATGCAAGTTACTGTGCAAATTTTGTTTCTTAATCTTTATTTTTATCCCATCACACACACACATCCTGGAAATTTTTCCTTTTCTTTTTTTTGGGAGTTCAGGGCATCTCAAAATGTTGAGATTTGCAAATCCTGGATGGTAAAATTTAACAATTACAATACTTTCCCATAACAGCTGGAGAAGTAAAAGACAAATACTACCATTAGACAGATAAAAAATCTTATTGACGAATACAAATCACACAGTACAATATTTTAATTACTATGTAACAGATTGAGAATGGTCCTTTCTTAGCACTCTGTAAATCGTGACAAGATCCAATTTTTGTCCAAGCCAGACTACAATAGAGTTAGTTATTTTCTGTCATGCCCATGTAGGCTATCAAAACTATACACAATAAATTATGAAAACCTAAATTAAGTTCAAATCTACACTTACAAAGGTAGACCAATATCATACCACAGCCGTATAATTGCTAATGATCATATTCATCCTACATGCATCTATAATCTTTAAATAAATACATAAATAAGTATGTAAATTACATATTTAGTGTAATTATACTGTATGATGTCAGAAACTACAATACTAGAATGCCGGAATTATAACAAAGAATAATTATTATTATTCATAATTACTACAATAGTTAGATGATAGAATAGTTATATTATACAGTTAGAATAATCAAAGTAAATGCACATTGTTACTTAAACAATGTCCTATTATTTTTGTTTGTCAATTTTTTCTAGCTATGTAATGTTCAATAACATAATTTCCACCTTGGCAAAACAAATATTAGAGAGGTTGCAGCTGATGTTTCCAAAACGTAAACGTGTACGTCGGACGTTGAGCGCCGCCTTCCTGTGAGCCTAGAAGTTTAACAATGGCATTTGGAACGTCAGTAGAATGGCAACATTCCAAACGCCATTGTCAAACTTCTAGGCTTACAGGAAGGCAGCACTGTTTGACGTACACGTTTTTGCGTTGAAAACGTCGGCCGCAACCTCTCTATTTTGTGATGTGTTTTGTGTTTGTGAAATCTTTCAGATAACAGTATTTTGCACAACTTCTGAAAAAAGTAATATTGGTACATCAACACAGTCATCGTTTCCTTCATTATTTTTTGAAGACATCAAAGCTATATCATCATTGCTGGTCCCTACTAATAACATTGTCATAAAGTGTGAAAATTCTCCAAAATCATGTTCAAAATATGCATCTGGTGAATGCATCTTAAACACCTTTTCTTGTCATTTGTAAATTCACTTATCTTCATTTGCATATCTTCCATATTTTCAATTATGGAAAATTTCAATAGATAACCTCTTATTGAAACGTAGCCCAATCTTCTTTAAAGCATTATAAGTGTTAAAATTATATCCATTATACTGACATTATTGTGGAAGTTTTCCTTAATTTCAGAAAATTTTGGGGATAACTAACTATCTGGCAACTGAGAGTATGTAATGTCTCAAATGTTTATTAGAGACTATTACTTTAGAAAACTAGAAAACTGTTAAACAACAGAAAATACACAAATCTCAAAATATTACCTATAATGTACACAAACAATATACAGGAAATCCTCGTTATTTCAAAATTCACAGGACGAAATAACCACAACCACATATACAGAATACTATTTTTGCTAATTAAGAATAATATGTGAAAAAGAAAAAAAAAACCCACAGCAAATATGATTGAAGGGGCAGAGCCATAAATCCTGATGACAAAGGTAAATGATAAGGGGAGGACTTTGTTTTACCTCCAACAGGTTCTTGTTGAAAAAGAAAAAGCAAATCAAATGTTGCAATAATATGAATTAACTGCAGGTAAACAACGTGTGTCCAAGCACAGGTTGCCAGATAGGTTTTATAAAAAGTAAAGCAGAATTCCTTGAAATACAGCCTAAATTATTTTTAATTACCCAAAAAGTAGTAAGTTGCTTAAATATAGTAGCCTAGAGATCTACAAATATCTGAACCTGCTACTCGTAGCCCAATCTTGCCGAGCCATATTTTGTGAGATAAGAGAATAAATAAAATGACACCCAAAAAATGTGTTACTGTAAAAACAAAGCAATATTGACCAGATTAGAGTTGTTCTTAGTCTACTGTTCTCTTATTGTATGGAGGCACTTTGATCTAAATAACACAAGTTAACATATACACACAACAGTTCAAACAGAATTTTCACTTCAAATTTCAAAGTAGCTGTATTTCAAACTAACAAAATTCCTTAACGTGTAAATCTATATCCCCAGCCGGGGCAAAACTACTGTTATGAACTAATGGGATTTCGAACTATGAGAGTTCAAATTAACGAGGATTTTTATATTAAATATAATTAAAGAAGATCATTAATCGCGTTGCCGAAATAAATATTTTACATGAATGCTAGATGTGCAAATGTATTAATTTTATCAATAATAAAATTGTTGGAAATACACTATTTCAAAATTAATAGCATATTTCACAAGTGTAGCGAAAGTAATTAATTTTTAAACTTTTTGCCAAAACATTGTCTAAATCATTAAATTTAAAACAATCACCATTATTAGTGGAGGTAGAATCAGCAGGAGAGGCATTTGCAGAATTTCCAGATTCCCATAACCGCAACATCTGACTGTCTCCTTCTTCTAGTGTATCGACATCTACTTGCACTTCGTCCGATGTATCGAGAAGAGAACTCCTGAAAGAACTAACAACGTTAATCATTTTTATTTTTAATTTAATAAAATTATCAAAGTAATCTGAAAATCTGAAATATTCATTTATTCTACATAAAATTAACATTATAATTTTCATTACAGTATTAATATACTATAATAAATTTTCCAACTATTATTTTAAATCGTGCTGGAAAATTAAAATAAATCTTTCATCACCAGATTAAATAAAGCAGAGAAAAGTGAATAATATTCTGTGATGCTATTAACAAAATAAATTTAATTAAGAAAAGTATCAAAAATTGTCTATTAAGTAGCAAGTATTTTCATTGTTAAAGTAATCAACATGTAACAAAGGAAAAAGCAATCCAAATTCCTTACTTTGAGAGGAGTGTTGTGGTCATGATTAAGTACAGTGACTTTTTAGAGGTGTGTCTGATTGCATGTGTAAGGGGATGCGTGCACTTTTGCCAAATTTTGAGTTTGTAGTTTAAGATTATTACTTGCAAAAAAGGAAACATTAAAAATGTAGCAAATACCAAAGAAAAGAAATAAAGGTCCCAGAAAGATTTAAAAAAAAAAAAAAAAAAAAAAAAAAAAAGTACAGTCGACCCCCTATAACACGGGTTCCTATAGTTCAGATTCCTATATCACAGCGAAAAAATTGCGACCATATTCATAAAAACATGCTAAAAAAACTTGTATAATTTGGTAAAATGTCATCGCCAACTCGTGTTGTGACAGGATTGGTCGAATCTGGACCAATAGTGGACGAGTAGCCGAACTACTTACACGCTACAGAGAGTTTAGGCAGGAAAGTTGAGTTTACTATCATCTGTACAGTATATAAATTAGGTACTGTAAGTCTAATACAGTAGACCCCCCTATAACGCTTAGATACGTTCCACGCTAACCGAAAATTACGTTGTAGGAATGATTAAATACATGAGCCAATCGCAGCCAGATAGATGGGAACTTTACGGACTAAGGCTGTTTGAAAAGTTTTCTTCTATAAAATTAACCGATTCTAGACTAATTCCACTCAACATTTCCAAAACACGTATAATTTTTTGGGAATAATCCGTATAAACTACGCTATAAACAAAAAATTATAGGATTACTTACTGAGTGTGTACCGTTCGACTACGCCGTTGCTTAAAGCTGGTTTTCATCGCGGAACAGCACATTAAACGGCGGCCGCGATTTCTAACAACTTATTTTTCTGCGAAGACTTCGTTGAACTTTGGAGACATCATTAATATAAATAATTTTTATGG
>NW_019385690.1:31747-55891 GCF_000671375.1 Centruroides sculpturatus | reverse complement strand
TGTTCCGCGCGGATCACATCCGTCACCTGGAGGCCTGGGAGATTCACAAAGCTAGCAGGGGGGGCAACTGCATCAACTACAAGGACGGGGAAACACTTGCACAGGCGTGGAAGTATTTATTCGAGGAGTTCGAGCAATGGCGGTCGGAGGGGTGAAACCCGACGCGCACGTTTATTTATTTACATCGTTGGCAACATCGTTACAACGGTCGGGTCGACACTCACCACCTGAAGCAGACCTCGGTGGAGGTCGAAAGTACTCGTGGAACTTAATAGTGAAAATAACCCTCGTAAAAAAGGTTTTTTCGTGGATCGTTATTATTAAACGAGGTGTTAAATGGTTGGAAGTAGTTATCTTAGTAAAATTTCATGTTTCAGTTCCTAAAAAAAAAATTCTAAATATCTTTACTAATAATACCTGTAAAATGAGAAATATATTAATTTTACACAAAGAAATTAAATAAAAAAAATCATAAAAATTAAATATTTTTCCATAAATTATTTTTATTCTTTCATTTTAAAAACCAACCTATAAATGACTTATGATAGAAAAAAAATTTGAAATATGGTATTATACAAAAGAAAAACTTTTAAAAAATTGCCAGGATGAACTTAGTTTTACAAAAATTTCTTGGTAGACTATACATACAGGGTGAGTCAATTTCATTTGGTCCTTTCGCACATTCTTGTGTGTGAAAGGACCAAATGAAATTGACTCATCCTGTATGTATAGTCTATCAAGAAATTTTTTGTAAAAGAAAAACTATTTAAAAATTTAATTCAGAAATAATGTATTAAGTCTGGCTTTTTTACATTCAATTCGATACTCAAATCTTGACACACAAACCTTTAAAATGCAACCTTTTTTATTCAAATTTTCGAATGTTTTCAGTCAGTTTAAATCGCCTTTGTCAGGAACAGAAAAATTGAAAGATTCTGAATTTCTATAACAACATTTGTTCTGCAACTTTAGATTTTTGAATTTTCTTAGATGTCTAGTGCGAAATTGCAACATAGTCCCTATATCAATTTGGAGGATACGTCTACCACAAGGATGTGTCTCTTACTCCAAAATTAAGAGCAGTATGCTTAAGAAAAGTTATTCATACTACACTCCGAAGAAAATATTACTTGAGGAAAAACTGATTGAATTAGAAAACGAGCTGTATGAAATAGGGCCATGGTTACTAGAAGACATCAACAGAAAGGTGAGAAACCTAGCAAATCAAGTGACAGAAAGAATGTACAAGAATTAAAATAAGAAAATGGAATGAATAAAGAAGCATCACCAGAGCAGAATTAGGTCACAAGCTCCCGCAATAATATGCTGGGACAACATTACACTATCACCATGTATCTTATTTATTATCTCACTTATTATTAATTTTAATAAGAGATGGCGCCTAACGCTTACCTCTAGTGCCAAATTAATTACGTAATTTATTTAGTATTTAGCATTAAAATAGCCCGATTGATTTACGGCATTCGGTTGGTGTCTTACTATATTGGAAATCGGGTTTGGAGATGTTTATTAGAGAATAAGGGACCAATAAACAATTAACTAATACAGTAATACCTTGAACTTATGCGATAGGTGGGACTGAGCAATAACCACGTGGGTCAAATTTGCATAAGTTGGGATATAATTTCGCAATTTGAGTAAAAATTCAAGTCAGATGTATGTAAGCTAATAAATGTTCTAGTTAATCTTATCTCATCTTTTGATTTGTTCACGATTACAAGAAATCACCACATAGAGTCTCTCAAGTCTCTGTAGATATAACAAACACAGAAATAAATAACACAAAATAAATTGTGGCTATGTGTCGATTCCGCGCGACACGTCTGAACATGTAAGCTGAACAATAGTGTGGGGGGGAGTGGGTAATCAAGAGTTGCGTGGCACTCAAACAAAAGAGGAATTGACGAGATTTGAAAATTGCATAAGTCAGGGTAACTTAAGTTGAGGTATTACTGTACAGTAATTACAACTGAAAAAATGGTTAAGATTTTACAATTGTCAGCGTATATTAGAAAGGTTTAACAGGCTTAACATGGAATCAGGATTGGGATGACTGATGATGATTGTTTTCTTTTATTATCAAGGCCTAGTCCATCATAAATTTGTGTCCCAAAATCAGACTGTTAACAAGGAGTTCTACATAGAAGTTTTAAGATGTTTGAGGGAAGAGTGGCCTGAGCTGTGTGAAAACAAGAGCATCGGATACGTTAAACTATTTTTTCGTACATAATCGATTATCCGGACAACCCCAGTCCCCAATTGATTCGGAAAATCGACGCTCTACTGTATTTCACATTTTTTTTTTAGGTGAAAAAATTAAATTCCTATTCGATAATCTGAAACCCTGTTGTGACTCTTCTTTGATTCTTAAACACTATGTACTGTAATAAATTCCAATACTTGGCATTCTATCATCTTTATTTAGTTCAGTTGAATTCCTATTAGTATTATATCATAAAAAAATTTACTGGGCCAAGTAAAATTTCCATGACCCCAGGCCTTGCTCTGTTTCCATTACATTTATATGGCTAGCATGTTGCTCCAAAGTAACACAGCACAGATTTCAACGTATAAGCGTGTGTTGCATATTTGCAGCACATAATGTTTAATGTGTTAAGTTTATATAACAGAAGTTGAAATTTTATCCAGAGCTTTGGAGTAGGGGTCCCAATTACAGCTCCAATTTCACTCCAGGTGAATTTTCTGGATCCAGCTCCAGATGAATATTTAATTTTAAGTGCAATTGTTCAAAATAGTTTAAATAATATACTTCTCTTATTGTTTTGTTTGTTTATAATCTGNATGCTTAAGAGAAAGTTTTGATCGTCAATATACTTTTTATATCAGAACAAATATGCAATAATAATTTATTCTAAGTTAGAATAAATTATTATTGCATAACAATTTAAAAGTGAGCACCAAGAATTCGTCCCTGATACTACAGTAGGTATATATAGTGTTTATTATTGTCAACTGTTCCAGCTTATTGGTAAATTAAGCAAACTTAAATATTTCTACCATAATTCAACAAAATTACTTTTTTTAAGCTTTATTACTTAAATTTTATATCTTAGTATAATTAAAGATTATCAAACTTTGTAATGGTCCCATTAGTCTCCTGTATGAATGCTGGAAAAGTTAAACATTAACCCTTTAAGTTATTTTTGCTCTGTTTCAGCATTGCATTTTCTCTTTTAGTTGGTTTGGTTTATTGGTTTAATGGTGCAAGAGCCTTTTGGGCCAAGCTGTGCTAACACATTGTTATGGAATCATAAAAAAATGGCCATAAAGGCTTTAAAAAGCAAGAGATATGAATGATAAAATAATCTAATTATTCATTAACTAAAATCATAAACCTGTGTAAACAAGTATAAAAATAGTATAAAATACTAATAGCTTCATAAAACCATTCAACAAATGCAAGAACAAAAGTATATATATATATAAAATAAAGTATAAAATGCACCCCACAAAACAGTTAAAATTGGATTAAAATAATAAAACAAGTTCTGATAAAGTAAAGAGTCCAAATGATCAAACCTCTCTTGAAATACCTATATCTAATGATCTAATAATTATTTTATATCTATATATAAAATGAAAAAAGAAAAAAGAAACAAAGATAAAATAATAAAAATAACAAAAATGCTTAAAACAGTTTTATATATATATGATAAAATGAAATTAAGATAATGGGTGTTTAGTATGTGCTACATTCTTCCTTAGCTTCACTTTGAGGAGGAGAGACTGGAAAGAAAACATCCATATTTTCTCCAGCCTCCGAGTAGTCAGAGAATTCACTCATGGAGAGTGGGTATCTGTTATTGTTGTCTTCTCACAGACTACTTTTTTGCTTGGAGATTTTTGACCATTACACCATTTGCTGTCTTCTAAAGAGTTTTGTTTAATACTGTTTGAGGACTTGTTTTCTGTTTTGGCTGTTGATCAGGTTGATTTATCAGGCGACACTCATTTCATGTCAGGGATTCATGTGATGGTACAGAAATATTCATTTGAATAGCAATAAATTTGACAGATTTAATGAATGCAGTGGCATATGTAGGCTGTTGGTTAGCATTGGAGGCATTATAATCTTTCTAGCCTCTGGAAAAGTAATGTTCAAGGTTTTTAATTGGTTTATTTGTTTTTCCCACTGCCACGAGGGACAAGTATGCGAATAGGAAAAATACACCCTCTTGCAATTCACACAACAAACAGTACTTTTGTAACCTGAAAGACCACATCTGGCACAAAGATTGGTGCCACAACATAATATTGTAGAATGGCCAAACTGTTGGTATTGATAACAGTGTAGTGGATTCAGTATATAGGGACAAACTGGATCATAGGTATCTGACAATCACAAAAGAAGGCAATTCGGGTGTTGAATGTCAAAATGTTTTGTGGCAACTGGCTATCCATCTCTATGAGTATTAATATGACAGACTGCCACTACACCTTGAGCAGATAGTCCCTCAAGAATAGAAGCTTCTGGCTTGGAGAGGAGATTGTTTTGTGATTAAATTTTATAATTCAATCAGTGAGCACTAATAAATACAATATTAACGAAATACTTGGAGAGATGGAAGAAAGAAAAAGTCAATATATCTGACAGATTTGTCAAAATATTTAATGAAATACATGAAAAATATCTTAAATTCAAAGTTATTAATAATTTGATAAAATTAATTATTTTTTTTCTGAAATTACAGCATCTGTAGAAAGAATATTTTCACTCGTGAATTCCCTGTGGTCAAAAGAAGTCAAAATTAAATACTGAAGCCATGAGATCATTCCACATCAGTTCAGGCAAAAGTTGACCATCATGACTTATTTATTTTACAAACACATTAAGAAATGTTGCTGAACAATTGATTTTTTTTCCCAATTCAATTAAAAAAAAACTCTTAAAACAATAATAATAATAATAATACAAAAAATATACATGTAAAAACAAATGCATAGAAAAAATAAGATAAAATAAACAATTTATTTGTTTATTTTATGTATAAGAGAACATAGATCAAGAGAAAATCACGTTAGAATAGATGTTTACATATACATAGTACGATCCAAAAGTTCGGGGACTTGGCTTAAAATTCTTTACCTTAAAAAGTTTATATTGCCAATGCACAACCACTTTCAAAGTAATCATCTTGGGCAACGATACACTTTTGCCAGCGCTCGTATAACTTCCGGAAGCACTGCTGAAAGCCATTTTTTGAAACCTCCCGTAAGGCCTCCTGCGATGCTGCTCTCACCTCATCTGATGACACAAAACGGCGTCCCTACAAATGCTTTTTCATTGATGGAAACAAATAAAAATCACACGCGGCTAAGTCCGGTGAATAGGCGGGGTGTGGAAGCACATTAATTTGAGTTTTGGCGAGAAACTGTGTGATCATTTGGGACCGATGTGCAGGTGCGTTGTCATGCAGAAGGTACCAGTCTCCACTTTGCCAGATCTGTGGCCGTTTATGACAAATGGATTCCCTTAAACGACATAAAATGTCTAGATAATGCTCCTTGTTTACTGTTCTGCCTTCAGGAATAAGATCTGAATGAACAATTCCTTGAGAATCAAAAACCACCTCCATCATGACTTTGCTCAGTGCATGTTAAGATCTTCTGTTAATACGCTGGCAACTAGTCTTTGATAAGTGAGTAGCTGCAGCAATTTTTTCAAGGGTTTGGCAATGATCTTTGCAAACACATTGAGAAACCAACTCAACATTTTTCTTGTGCCGTGAAGTCAAAGGTCGGCCAGAGCGTTCATCGCCTGCGATGGATTCTCGGCCCTCTTTAAAACGCCGATGCCATTTGTACACCTTTGATTTCGCCATGGTAAAATCACTGTACACCTTTCTTAGCAATTTTGAAGTCTCCGTTGGTGTTTTACCTAAACGCTGACAAAATTTAATGTTGCAGCGCTGTTCTTGAAACTCCATTTTTATTACGTCACAAAACAAAAGTAACTACCTCAGAAAGAAAACAGCGCTCGCGGTTTAATCACGTGACATGGGCAAAACCAACCTGCACACTTAGGAATTGTTTGATAAAATCAATTTCATACGCTGTAACTTCAAATACATGCTTTTGTTGTCATACATTACTGCAGTCCCCAAACTTTTGGATCGTACCATGTATATTTAAAATGTAATAAATCAAAATGTAAAAATTGTTTGACCTTACAAATGCTTTGAGAACAATGATAAATATAAGATCTAATAGAAAGAGCTAACCTAAAAGAGGAGGTAAAAATGCAAGTTAGATTATCAGTTGAACATTGGGAAAGTGAGCAATTGAAATATTTAAAGTAATCGGTAAGGAGGAAAGTCCCAATCTAGACCTAGAAACATTAGGATTGGAAGTAAACAGAAAGTTAGCAAGTTTGTTTAAAAGGAGATATATTTTATCAAATTCATTAGATATTTGGTGAAATATGGTGCAACCCATTACCCAAATTAGAAGGCAATAATCAAATTATTTATTGTTACGTGGTCACAATGCCAGGCTGCAATTTTTAATCATATTTTTAATTTATTTAACAATAGAATCTTGCAATCATCTATTAACC
This sequence comes from Centruroides sculpturatus, assembly GCF_000671375.1. Taxonomy (NCBI): domain Eukaryota; kingdom Metazoa; phylum Arthropoda; class Arachnida; order Scorpiones; family Buthidae; genus Centruroides; species Centruroides sculpturatus. Next base: position 49,293 of record NW_019385690.1, on the reverse strand, counting down.
GCTTTCAGGGGAAACTTTTGAATTAAAATAAGTCTTTTAAGAATTCTTCAGGTGTGGTATTTACTCTTTGAAGTTTAATAGCAATATAATAAGATTTTTCCAAGATTACATTAACCTTACATAACACTATATCAATAAGATCACATGTTAACCTTAAGGACAGCAGGCCCTTAAGGTTAACATATCTGGTCTCGGATTTTATCTATCTAATTTTGTTCTCAGATTAATGAAAGACAGGTGACAGTAGGAATTTATAGGTCTACAATTTTTTTCAAATTGCAGCCCAATAACGTTTGAAAGTTAGCAAAGATGATGATGATGGATTTTGACACTTTCATACAATGGGTTCATTTTGCATCCATAGCATTTTGCAAAATGTTCATTTTTGACTATTTTATGTTTTCACATTTTTGAGTCTTATAGAAAAGCCATTTACTTGAACACGGGTATCTTGAAAAGTGAATTGATACAGATATGCAGTTTGTTGCACTTTGTAGTTAAAAGGACAGTAAACAATATTTTACGGTTCATTTTTTGTACTGTTTTCAAATATTCAATCCTGAAAAGCTCAAAACAGAGAAAAGTCAAATTGAAGTTTCGGTGTGCTACCTGTATGAAGCACATGACACATTTGATCTAAATTTACAGGTCAATTTACAATTTATGCCACTAACTCCATCTTTTTTTAATGATTCTACATCAATTATTAAACTGTTGAATATACTATTAATCTTATCCATCACTTCCAGCCATCCGTCAAGTATTTTTCAATTTATTATCATCTAATTTCTCCTTAACTAAGTACGCACACTTTTGTAACTTATATTATTGAAATTTCTATTTGTTTAGACAATGTTACCCAAAACATTTTGACCTTACAATCTGTAAAACTGTTATAAAACAAAAACATCTTTGTTAATATTAAATGCTTTATTTGAACCTCATGCTTTCCTTATCACATGAACTATAATTTCTTACTCTGAATTTTCAAAAATTTTATTGGCTAAAATTCTGTACTGTGTTGCACATGCAGATAACCCGAACATGTATAATCAATCTAACAGAATCACGATGTCAATAACAAAGACGAGATTGTTACAAACAACCAGAATCGCCTCTGTCTCAGAGGGATAAATTTCGTCTCGTTTTCACGTCATTCGTCTCTGAAAGAAGAGACAAAAGATAAGTGACCAGAATATGGTCCATAGTTACTTGACATTGAATATTTATTCCTAAATAATTTCTTTAATGTTGGAATCCTAACAAAATTCAAACTAAAACTTTAGCTCTTACTAATACAGAAGAAAAACATAATTCAGCTCATGTAAAGAAAGTGGTTGAACCATAGCTTATGTAAATTTTATACGGAGCAATCACAACTTATTAGTGCCAGCATAGATAATGTGCCAAGCAGGACACATGCTGCAGAACTTCAAAATATAGACAAAATAAAAAAACACGTTCAAAAGATAATTTTCTCAAACTAGAAGAAAATGCAAATGAGGAAAATGTATTTGTAACCGAAACTGAAAAAAAGCAGAAAATTCTGAAACACAGGATGAAAATCCCAAACTTATTCTCATCTTGTATTAGACTCATGCAATGTGTTATCCATACATTACAGCTAGCAGTTTGTGACGAATTAAAGCAATTATATTGCAGGTTTACCGAGTAAAACTTGGCTCTTATGGAAAACTCAAAACACAGAATATGATAATCGTAACAAAAAACCAATACAAAACTGTACCATTTTCAAATCAAACATGGTGGGGATTCACATTCTGAATGATAGAGCAACTTCTGATTTTGTACAATTTCTGCATTTGGGAAAAGTAGACCCTAAATCACTGGTCAACATGGTTTTTGGCACACAGAAGAGAGAAACTGTGTCTAATAGAACTTTTTGTACTGATTTCAAATATGGGATTGAAATTTTTCTATCACCCTCTGATTTTCCATAATCATAGACTTAAAGGGCCGATTGCAGAGACAGAGTTTACATTAAACGACGTTTACATTGGCTCTTACTTACTTCGCTATTACTCCCCTGTTTTAGGAGTCGTTCGGCCAATCGGATTATTTCTTCGTGACGTCAGAAATGGTCGAGTGAGTCTAGAAAATAGGTCAAATAACTTGTTTCTAATCGCTGTCTACAAGACAGCGATTAGAAACAAGTTATTTGNGTACAGTAATTACAACTGAAAAAATGGTTAAGATTTTACAATTGTCAGCGTATATTAGAAAGGTTTAACAGGCTTAACATGGAATCAGGATTGGGATGAGAGCTCAATATTAATTTCTCAGTCTAAATGCTGGGATGATGAAACAAATACAGTCAATAAATCTAATTAGAAACATGGAATTGATGCAAAATAGCAATAAACTTATATTAGATCTATTTAAGGATCTAAAGGATGAAAAAGAACAAAGTAACAAGTCTTTGAAAGGTTTTAAGACCAAATTCCAAGACAAATAGTAATACAAAAGACATGGAAGAAGATATGCTGATAAGATTTGAGAACTTAGAATATAATTTTAATAATCAATTTAAATCAAAAAAATATTAATAATTTAATTATTCTTTTACAGAAATAGTTAATTTCAAAATGAGATCTAGGATTAATTAAAATCAATGAGATATAAGAGACTGAAGAGGACGACATTAGATATAATGGAAGCTGGGAAGAAGAGTAAAATTTGTAAGTTTGTTTTCTTTAAAGATTATCTTTAAACTGGATGCTTTTTTTAAGATTAAACAATGGAAAGATAGAAATAGTTGAAAAATTTAGTGGGCAAGAGGCTTGTCTTTTAAAAATTTTAATGTGAAATATTCAAGGTTTAAAAGGTAAACTGGGAAATGAGGCTTTTTGAATGTGATAAAAATAATAATAATAATATTCAAATATTGTAGTTTTNAATTCCTTAAAAATCTATTCCGAAGACGAATTTCGAATTCGGTATAAATTTTCTAAATATGGATTTGTTCATATTATAAATCGTATTGGCAACGAAATTAAATAACGAAATAGAAAAGGATTGTCATTAATTGCCGAACAATGATTTTGACGGCCTTAAGCTTTCGGAATATAGCTGACGACCATTTCTGACGTCACGAAGAAATAATTCGTTTGGCCGAACGACTCCTAAAACAGGGGAGTAATAGCGAAGTAAGTAAGAGCCAATGTAAACGTCGTTTAATGTAAACTCTGTCTCTGCAATCGGCCGAAATAGTTTGTCTATTTGCTTGGAATCTTTTAATGGTAAATTTTATTTCATTTTGGAATCTTTTAATGGTAACATTTTATTTCCTAGGTCTTCTAGGCTCATTTTCTTAGAAATCGTGTAAAAGGATTGATCATCAATTGAAGAAACAGAAGTTTTCAAATCTTTAATCACATTTAGATAATGCTGACCTTTTGTCTACAAACTTTGCTAAAATCTTTTTCCAAAATTTACACAAATTGCTCCAAAAGCAGGGCATTTCTGTTTCTGATGTGTTCCACCACAAAATCTACAGTTGGTAACTAAAGACTTATTGCATTTAGTCTTATCATTTAGTACTTTGAATTTCGTTGATGCACCTCTAATGTGTGCTTTTTACTTGCAGGCATTCACTGTTTCTTCTTGTCCTTTATCAGTATTTAAATTTTCAGCCTGTAATTTTGCCAATTCGTTACTTTTACATATTTCAATGGTTTGATTAAGATCAATATCTTTAATGCGTAACATTTTTAATCACATAGCTTGATTGGAGATGCCTAATATCAATCGGTTCATTCGTTAACACTCTGAAATTACACATGGATAATAGTTTTCTAAGTCTAGTTAAAAACTGTATTACAGTGTGATTAGTTTCCCTCGTTTAGCCGTGTTGAAAACATATCTTTCATAAACAATGTTAATGGCGGGTCTAAAGTATTTTCTAAAGCATCTAATGTAAGCTTTATATCATTTCTTATAAATCTAAATTCTTGAGCTATTACAGAGTACATTAACTGATTGGTTAGATGATGTTTCCCTGCAAGCTGTAGGGCTTGCAGAAAATCATCGCCAAACATGATAGTGATCCAGTACATCATCCAACTGTGATGTGACACTTTAAAACACTTTAGAGGACAAGTTAATCAGTTATAGAATAATCACCTGGCCTAACTCCCTTGGATTTCTGGAGAACATACACAATGGAACTGATGAGTTTCCAAGATCTATGATGTCAAATAGTTGCTACTTGCAAAAGCAAGACACCAATAATGCTGGCAAATGAGCAAAAATGTTCTTTCCTCATATAAATGCATATTGTGGTAGATGATGATCATATTGAACACGCTTAACATTAAACTAGAAGTACCACTTTTGTTATTAACGACACAACACAAGATAACTATTTATTGTGAATAAAACTGATACATTTCCAAAATGTTAGCATTTATAACATTCCATTTTCATCATTCATTCTGTGAAGTGTTATTTCCTACTAATTTGGTGATGGTCTGCAACTTTCTCCTTCGCTCTTTTTTTTGGTATCTCAGTTTCTGAGACATGAGTGCTAATTTCCAAATTTTACCACAAGGGGTGTTGCCCTTGATCTCATCTGGTAGCACATTTTCATTTTACTACACCAATACCTCACTTACATAACTACATATCTTTGTTTGATTATTATTTCTTACTGGAAACACTGTATATTTAAAATCAAGATTCCTTTTTATATATTTATTTTTCTAATATAGTAGAGTCCCGAAAACTTGTCACTCGATAACCCGGCAGTCTGGATAACTCGGCCATACCCTGGCAGGGCAAAAAAATCCTTAGTTAATTAATTTTCATTATAGACAGCTTTATGCCTCAAAGTATTTTTCTAAGGTCTGTCTTATCAGGTAAATTACTATACACTGTGTATTCATTAATTTTCATTTTCATGTAGTAAAGGCTCTATGCCTTCATAAAGTACGTACTTTCCTTTGTTTAAGGGTATTTGGGCAGTTTATTCTCTGTTGTACTCTCAAGCAAACAATACATACAAGTGCAGTATGGTATTTTCTGAGGAAACACTCTTACTTGTTCTTTTTTAACCCCATTCCTGATAACCTGGCATTTTCACAAACTTGACCACCCTTTGGTCCACATTAGGCCGAGTTTTTGGGACTCTACTGTATAATAAATTTGTTAAAGATATAGATAGAATACAGTTTTAAACTAAAGTATGATTTTAGGAAGACTTAAAGTTATCTTCTAATTATAAAACTTTTAATATGAATTCAAGCAACTAAGACCTGTTCTGTTTTTAAATTGCTTATACTTGAGTTTGAAAAAGAATTTGAAATAGGTTTTCTGTGGGGTTCATGTTTGGATTGTTGGGAAGGTGGAAGAGGATATAGAATCTGCAGTCCTGAAACCATTCCTTCACCAACTTCCCAGTATGATAGCTAGCATTATCACGTATAAATGTTCATTCTAAATTATCATATGCAACAGGAAAAAATTTATTGTTGATGTACTGAGACTGACTGTTTCATAGTCCTTTTAATTACATGGAGCCTTTCAACTCCACAAAATGTGAAACAGCCCCAGACTATGAACTTCTTAGTTTGGAGTATGCAATCATCAGAAACTTCCTTGCAGTCGGTAATCCATAGTTTTGCCCCACAGTGATTCTCAAAAATGCAGAATTTCTTGTCAGAAAACAACTTTTTGCCTATCATATTCCATCCACTTTTTCTGTCAGTGTACAAAATTCTTTCTTGCAATCCACTAATTTGGTATTAAACAAGGTTCTTTCTTAGGATGTTTTTTTCTTTATCCTTTGTTTACAATCTTCCCACTAACCATTCTTTCCAAAACTGAAAAATCAAGGTGGGAAATTCTATACTGCTACAGTGTGTTTAAACTCTCAAAATATTTAGCAATTGACAAAATATAATGGTCATAAATAACAAGTTTATATATGTTAAGAATAACCCTACAGTAAGCAAAATAAATATCTGATTTTAGTAAAGAATTTTGAGTTTGAATAGTTTTTCAAAATTATATTAAAATATCAAGTCTACAAAAAGTTATTATTCATATATCAATGTTTTCTAACATTCATTAAAATTAAGGATGTAAATAATAAAAATCCAAGATATGAAATTCTAAAGCAAAATATAAACAATCTTACATTATAATTATATTATTTTTCAATCATTTTTCTTTAAGACAGTTCAACGAATTAGTGGTTCTTTGTAATTATTCTAAGCATCATTATGTAACTTTAAACTTTTGTTTCCACATCCTTCTTCCCCAAAGAAATTTACAATCCTTCTTGCATTTATCCAATAGAGAATAATTCAGCATCCTCTTCGGGCATGTTCAATTAAATTTAAATTTTACACAGATTCTGAAGTTCTCTTGCTGCTTGTGGGGTGGTGTCAAAGTCAATCACTGGCCAGTAATAAATAATTTTTTAATAAATAATTAATGCATATTTATTTTTATTGCGTGTCATCATTTTTCATTTTTGCACTAATTCTGACATTCCATTGCAACCCAAGTCAGTAATGTTGGAATGGCATTTTTTGCTGTCGTTTGCAAGTTTTTTAATAAGCTTTTACAATTAGTGCTTCAAAAATGCATCCAAAACATAAATCTAGCAGTGGAGATAAATGCAAGTGTTGCTCTATTAGCATGGAAACTACACTGGACATTATAAAATTACCTGTTAGTGAGCAGTAGTGAGTGGGTAACAAGCATAACGTATTCTGTTAAGTACATTGAAGGATCAAACACTAACCATAAGTGGTTATCCTGTGTACAAATGTACTTTCTAGGTTAGTTTACCACTTACGAAAAGGTTAGGTTCCCAAGGTTTTGTCATAAGTAGGGGAGTAATTACCCTTATGGTCATCTTTGAAAATCCAAGGTAATGTTCCTATTGGAAAGTAATGTTTCCTTTTCTGAATGATGATCTTAATTTAATTAAAACTCACTGAAGATGGCCTTTACGAGGTTGAAAACATTTTGCTGTTAATATATTTTGGCTGAAGTTAAAGGTTAGTACTTTTCACTGCACTGCATCTTCAGTTTGGAAGTATTAAAAACAAATTATTTCCTAATTTAAGAACTGACTCCATTTTATTGTAAACAATATTTAAACTAAATAGAATTTAACATACCCATACAAATCATGTAAAACATTAAGCACTTCTAATTTCTATATCATTAAAAAATGACTTCAAAATAGATGTAATTAAACATAACAACAGCCAAAATTAAAACCCGACAAACGCAGAACGGCTCAAAAATGAAAGGCCACACTTAACTTTCGAATATAATTGATCGACTCCATCTCTCACTGCCTTATTACAAGCAACGGTAATATCATCCTACTAACTCTAGTAAAAAATCAGGTAAGAGATAAGGAAAAGAATTGATTTCTTGTCTGTTAAAGATTTTCGTTAAAAATGAAGACAATGATTAAATAACAGGATTTGACAAGAAATTTAAATTTAAAAATCATATTTTAGCATCAAAGAACAGCAATAGTTATCGTTTCGCAAGCACGTTATAGTGCAGTTAAACAAACACTAGACATCATTTCATCCGTTTATCCTATGCCTAGTGTTTGTTTAACTGCATTATATCTTGCTCACAAAACGAAAATGAACAACAACATGGTTTCAAACTGGTACAAACAGCAATAGTTATGCAAAATTTTAAATTAACAGTTAATTTTTTACTTTTAATTGAAAATTGTATCTCTTATGACTTGTCCAATTAGGGAATTAAAAACAAAACATTTTTCTGATAGATTATAATTCATCTACATTTAAAATTGTTACCTGATTGATTTAAAACAAAACAAAAAAATAATAATAATATTAAAGAAAAGTTTCATTTAAATTTTTTAATGTATCTTACTGGAATATATAAAAAAAAATCTAGCAGCAGGTTGCACAACTTCCCTGGCTCTTATGAGATTTTAAGTAGTAACTTTGGTATTATTAATCATAATAAATAAAATTGTACGGCACCATCTGTTACGAGATTTTGTTATAAAAAGCTTTTCATGCTATTAATTATTATAAAATGGTAATAAGCTTAATTTTGACGGTAGAGATGAAATTTATTAAAAAAATTGTAAACGCTAACGAGTAAAATCTTTGTTAATTAAGTCCGACCTCTCTCAAGATACGACGCACGACCCCTCGACCTTTAGCCACCGAAATTTAATAGCATCAACGTCCCTTATACAAAGGTACAATGCCAAACTTTGTTTCTTAATCATTACTCTGTCCCGAGATATTAAATGATATGGACTCCAACAAACACACGTGTTGAATTTTTTCCATCTTTATTTTGTTTTTGGTTTAGGAGGTTCTCAAAACATGGAGATTTGCAAAAACCTTAAGGGAGCAAATTTAACACAATTGTAATACTTTCCCTTGATATGTATACATAACAGCCAGGAAAGTAAAAATGGAATCAACATTCTAGGTAAAATGCAGGAAAAAAATTGTAGAACAAGTAATATGGTATTAATTGCTTTGTAAATTTAACATTGAATATATTAAGTGAAGAAGTGATATGTTAACATTTAAACTGATAACTAGTGTAAGTTTGTGTACACAAAAGAATACAAATCAATATATATTTTGCGATTAGAAGTTTCCTTAAACCTGATAGCAAAATCTAAAATGCGGTTAGAAATAAAGTACATTAATAAAATATAATGTATATGTACTAAGTTAATATTTCATTATACATCAGATTAGATTCTAAAAATTTTAAAAATGGAATATTTTCAAACGATTGAAAAAATCTCTTTGTATACAACAGATCTTTGTGTCTATTACATCCTAAAAAATCTTTATTATGACTTATATATTGTATTAAAATTTAATTTCATTGTCTGAAAAAAAGTATTATTAAATAAGCAATTTAACAAGACCGTTATTTAAATAATTTTAAAATGTTTAAAAATATAAAGGCAATTATTACTATTTAGTATATTTCTGCAAATACTTCTTTTTGGATGGATTAACAAGTTTGTCAATAAAATATTAAATAATTAAAAGGAGCACACAGTTTAGGTTCAAACTATTATCACTTCACAAGTTGTTAAAGATGTTACTACTGTTGTTGAATAGTAATAATAATGTTCAGGCTCAAGTAGTGTATACTGTCGTGACAGTTGGACGTATTCTATGGCACAATGTGGAAGAAAGTCTATGATTGTTATCCCTACAAGAGTGGCCATAACCAGTGATGGCTTGCCTGCAACAAGGAAACCTGACTGATTGCCAGAATAAAAATAGACTCGGCGGAATTGACACTTTCACCTCAGCAGAATAGCAAACACATACAACTGTCACGCTTGGCCATGGAAAAACCCTCACCATTTCCAGCAGATTCCACTTTATTCACCTCAAGTTATAGTCTGATGTGGATTCACAGTCATATTTATCCTTAGACCATTCTCTTTCAAAAGGAGCTAGTCACAATGACCTCTTGACATGTCCAGAGATGCCAATAGACGTTCAACACTTGTCTTGTGTGTTGAACGTCTATTGGCAACTACAACAGTGACATGCTTTGAGTCAGTCACTATCACACAAGATGGAGCACCTCCACAGATTGGAGACTATGTATGGCAGTTTCTGCAACAAACATTTCACGAGTAACAGTTATCAGTAGCAAGTTTCCTACCACCTGGTCATATCATTCTCCATATCTTAATCCACTGATTGATTGTGGGACACTTAAAAAGTATGGTTTATTGGGGTCATGCTACAAATTTGGCAGTTTTAAAAGACAACATCACATTGCATGTGAGAAGCATCACAGAGGATCAATAGGCCACTGAACACACTGTTGCCTTTGGGTTCAAACCTTCAAAACAAGCATCACATTGAGCAGTATCCATTGCATCACCGAAGTTTTTGTATAGAATGTGATTGGTACAAATAAAATAAACTAACACTACCACTCTCTCTTAGCTCTTAGTTTTTTGTTTGTTTTTGCAGTGAAAAAATTGTCACATGGTACATTTTGATACTAATTGTTGTTCTTTTTTTTGTGAAAAGGTTAATAATTTTTCCTCCAACCCAAAACCTTCTGAAAGTTTATCTTTAACTTTTCTAAACATGTCAATACATCTAAGGGTGCATCAATAGTGGTAGCTTCAATCTCTGCCACCACGGATGTGTGCTACCATTTGTAGGCATTTGGGAACAACTGTGAAAGAAAAAGATAATGACACCCATTCCCATTGATAGTATCATGATGGCAGGATTTATAATTTTAAAATATGCATTTCTGGATGCAGAAGTTAAAAGAAGAGTCCCACTTGAAAGATTTAATCAGGAAATGAACTGTCTTGCCAAGAGAGCATTCAAAGTAGCCACAAAAAATTAGAATTCTGGCCATCATTTGAAAAAGTTCATGACATCTACCTCACCATGCACATTAATATGCACTTTCACAACTTCTAAATTTTCATTTATAAAACCACATAATGGACACTGAAACAAAACTGAGTCACGTTGCTTTCCACCATAAAATACTACTATAAGCAGTCATTTTTGGCATCTGACGGAATGCACTCCAGTTGAAATATAGGAACACATTCTGCAGGAATTTTTAACAGATGCCACGCATGCAGAGTGCATGTGCAGGAATAAAAAAAAACACCCTAAATGCTGTATAGATGACATGATTTTCCCAGTTTATCACAAATTAAAATCCTGTTTATTTTTAACATTTCTACTAATGCAAAGTTTGAGCTGCTTTTGTTTTATAAGTTCTGGCATTTCGTTCACCTTTTTCCACATACATAACGCTATTCTACAGTTACCTCCTCCTTGCATCAGTCTTCATTTAATAATACCCCTAATTTTATCCATCGCTTCTTCAGTTCTTATGTGTATTTTTAATGTTATGCTTTCTGATTTTATTCCTGGTTATTGGTGTTCTTTCATGATCATTGCTATTCCTAAAAGGAATCATCATTCTTTTCATCTAATTTCGATTTCCTCTGCCATGTTAAAGATTTTTGAATATCGCTTATATGACTATCCATAGAAGTGTTTTTCAAAAATTTCACCAGTCAATGGAAAAATATTTGATAATACTGGCACAGTTGATTACGGGTGACATTTAAATAGTAATGTAGAGTTACTATATGTACTGTACTTCATTGTTATGTACAATAACTCTAGAGAAGTGTAATAAATAAGCATAATTCACTGTTGCATATAATTACTGGTCCGTGTAAAATTGTCCATAATTTTACTCATCCACAAGAAAAAGGATGAGAAACATTGATTTATGGATGAGAAACATTGTATCCTATCATATCAAGCACTGATCTACTGTAATTAATTTACTTACTATTCAACATTCAAATTTAACTAATTTTGAAAATAGGAAAACATAGTTATTCAAGTAGTTGCCATTAGTTATATTTTAGTCTTACCATTATGCATAATAAGGACTGAAGAGGGGCATATGACCCAAAATGCACATTCTTTGTAAAAGATGAAAATTAAAAAGTCATTTTTTCCAACAAGGGGAGTGTTCCTGTTGAAAGGGGAAGTGTTCAACCAATTGAAAGAACAGAAAGCAATCAAGTATTAAGAAGCTTATTTTCAAGTATCATGTTGAATCTCTTACTAAAAAATTTGCACCACCGTCTCAATTCCTCTCGGGCTGACCTTCCAGCCATTTTTATTTTTGAAAATTTTCAATCCATATGTGAGGACCCAAACGGGGTCCGAAAGCAGGCCAATAACGACTTTTTAAATGAGTCAAGTTTCATAGTGCGAAAGAGCGAACTTAAAGATCGAATTTAAACAATGAACCTTTTGTCTTGTTAAAAGATTTTAAACAATAGATAGAGTAAAGTTGAGGAAAACGAGGTTGGAAAGGAGTCGTGTTCCGACGCGACGTTGAACTCTCCCGCGCCCTTCCTGGAGTTTCGAATTGTCACCATGTGACGAGGAGAGACCAATGGAGAGGCGACCGCGGGGGAAAAATCGATAAAACCGCGTTTTCGGAAACTTTACGGAGTCTTGGGTTTTGGTGCGTAGCGCTACCCTGCTGGGATTTGGTGCTCACGACAGAGACACAACGAAGGCTCTTTCGACGCCCTAGGAGCTGGTTTCGACAACCCGTTCTGTCCAGAATCGCCGAGGTACAACTCGTTAACCGAGGACATCGCAACAAGTGCTGGTGCGTGCTCCGGGGACATCGTTCTCTGCGTCCGACGTGCGAAACACCCAAGGACCGACCGAACTGTCGAACTTTTCCGTGTTGTTTGGGAACTGTTTTAGTAACCCATCGGTGGATAGGCGTTCGCCTGACTTCTTGAATTGTTGTAAGAACAATTTATGTATATTATTAAACGGTTTTATATGGTAAACCTGTCTCGGTGAGTCATTCCGCGCCCACACGACAGAATTTACCGCTCGGCTGTCGAAAACACCTCACCCCAAATCGGCTAGCCTCACACATAGTCAATTATTGCATGCCATTTGGTCTAGAGCAGTACCTTCCCTTTTACATGGGATTTCCTTAGAGTTTAATAAAAGATTTTTCCCATTCAACAAGTTGTACATTCCAAATGAAGTAATTTCCAGATCTAGACTTGGACTTCCTGATCTCTCTTTACATTTCTTACTTTAATTGTATTTTCTTTTATAAGTATTTTAATGGCTTTTTCTTTTCTATAATTTTCCTCTACATTTTTTAAGTTGAACAACTATTAATAGAAATAGCTCCTGTATCTACGTCCCTAATTTTTCACATAGTAATTCTAAACATTTTTTTTTTAAACCATGCCATAAGCACCTCGTCTCCCTTAGAGTATCTTCTTGATTTTAGAAAATATAAAAGTTTGTACAAAAATCATATGCATGACGCATTAGTATTTCTGGTGAATTTTTTTAAATGAAATTTTTGTCTATTTTACTTTTATTTATTATATCTTTATCACATCTGTTTTCAACTTTTACATATTTTATATCATTATTTTAACAATACCCATTTTATAACTGTCTTAATCTTTGTTTGTTGTTGTCTTTGTTATTTTGCATTTTTAGAGGTGCTTTTAATGTATGAAAGAAGTCATCTTGCTCTAGAACATTACTCAAGCTTGTAAAGTTGAAAGTAATAAAATGTCTTCTGCATGTCCTGAAATATATCACATCACATTTGATTGCATTTTGTACCACTAAATCTCTCTACATATTGAATAATAATATGTACTTTAATTATGATAAATTGTCATTTGCAATTAGAAAATGTATTCTTTTACATTAAGAATGATCAAAGTTTAGCATGATTTTTTGCTGTGTATGTTTTTAACAATTTATTTATTTATTTTAAATATACACATCACTTTAAAATTTCAAATGGCTTTTGGCTTCATTATAAATTTAGTAGCCCCTTTAGTTTAATCTCTTGTCCAGGCTGAATCTAAAGTTGATTTATTTACCAATAAACTTAAAAATAGAAAATTAATAAAGTATTGTGACATATGCAGTTTATGTTTTATATTATTACCTAACAATAAAATAACATAACAGCATTCAATTGGCATACAGTTAAGTACTAACATCAAATAATTGTCACATTTATGTGTCTGCTTTGATCCTATTTCTTCAGTAACATGATGAATCCATTACTTCATGTAATACTTATTGAAAAAAAATTGAGAAAAAATGTTTTGCAACTAACTGTATACAGAAAGGGATTTCAAAAAGTAAAGTTTGATTTTTAAAAATTAAATTAAAGTAAGAATGTAAAACTTTGAAATAATGCAGCACAAACTTACACAATTTAATTTTTAAAAATCTGTTATTACATTTGAAATATCATATATAAAGATATAAAAATTTCATTTCAAACGAGTGGCTCCTTTATAATCGTCTCTATATAAAAAAAAAACACGAAAGTAATAATAACAAAATTTTAAGAAGTATTTACTGAATTAAACTAAATCACATAATATATTTTATTTTGATGTACAATTAATTCATATAATTGCAAAATTATATGTAAAGACAAAATTAAAAAATACAGTGGTGCACATGTATGCCCCGGTGGAAAAATACTTCAATTTTTAAGCAGTTAGAAAGGAGTCAAATTTGAGAATTTTTGGTACTGGAAAGTGTTTGAATTGTCAAATTGTCAATATCAAACAAATATTTGGTCCAGATTGACAGCTCCAAGCATACCAGAAAAGGCTAAAGGTGGTATCGAGTGTCATTATATTAAAGCCCCAATTTAAATTTCCTAGATTTTGCAATACAAAAGGAACTAAACATTTATGTCTCTCTAATGAAGAGCCTACAGATTCTCCAGAAGCACATCAGAGACAACAAAAGGAATTTCAGCAGTGGTTAGACAGTTTTATTGACCAATTTTGTAAATGCTCCCACAATTTGACTGCATCTGAATGAAAACATTTTGGAAATTGTATTTCATGGTCCATTTACTACTTAATTTCAGTTTATCCGAATTGAATTTCATTTATATTTTTTGAGTAATTTCATTTTTCCACCAGGCTATGCATATGCTCCATCCCATATATATAAATTCTTTTATAAATACAGTGAGCTATATGAAATTTATAATTCAGCAATTGTGAAATTTAAAATAACTATTCTAACTAACTGTTATTCTGCTTTCCATTACATTAAAAGTTAAAATATTTATAAAATTGAATAATATTTACATTACAGATTCTGNCATTCCGCATCCACACGACAGAATTTACCGCTCGGCTGTCGAAAGCACCTCACCCCTAATCGGCAGGCCTCACAGTGGTGTCAGTGAAGCGGGATTTTTGTGCCCGAAGTTACACTGGTGGGAAAAGGTAGTAATACCGTCCGCCAGAATCTTGAGGAAGCCGATACGAAATTGTAGGAGTGAGGAAGAAAGGTGCGTCAGAATATGGCCACTGAGACAGGCGCCCCATCTGCCCCATCGCAAACGCGGGAGGTAGGCGGAGGTTCATTTGCGGCATTAGGGGGAATGATTCCCACCTTCAACGGTGAAAGCGGACGCGTCACCGATTTTTTTGATACCTTGGATGAAGTAGCTGGGCTAGCGGGATGGACTAAGCGACAGACTTTAAGCATTGCAAAATGCAAACTGGCAGGCGTTGCCAGGGATTTCGCATGGAGAGATATGCAAATGAAAAGCGTCGGTGAATACGACGAGTTTAAACGGTTAATGGTGGAGAGATTCGATCGCGTACCGTATTCAATCCGAGTGCAAAAATTTCACGCTTGTGTTCAGCGGCGTGAGGAAAGGGTTCAAGAGTTTGTGGTCAGGCTACAAACTCTAGCTAACGCGACGACTATCGAACACACGGGAACGACAGAACAGGAGCGCGCAATCATAAGACAATGTCAGCAACGGGAGCTGGATGAAAAGCTTCGCGTTCAATTTTTATACGGGCTAAACGAGAAGTATAAGCGGAACGTTATGGCACAAGACCCCGCTACGTTTTCAGAAGCGTTAAGGGTAGCGATAAGAGAGGAAACAATCGAACAGTTGACAGGAAAGAATAGGAATTTAGTTGCAGGCGTAGAGGAAACGCAGGATTATCGCGCAGCAAAAGAGGGGAACAAGAACATGGACCAGGAATCCGCGCTTGACGCGAAAATTAATCAAATTACGCGGCAACTTGAAAATTTGGGAAAGAAAATCGAGAATCAGTCCTTAAAGGGACCGACAAATAATCAGCGCAAGCAGGTGTACCCGCGATTTAAGCGAACACCCCAATCATCAACAAAAATCAATTTCGAAAGGGGAAAAGCTCAGAATTATGCGAGCGGGCAGCGTCAACCGCCGCCCACGAGTTTTACTAGAGCGCCGGAAGTGCGATCACATAGACCTCCAGCAGCGACATATAATAATCAAACACCCTTTTGGCAATACCGCGGACCGAATCCCTTCCCCCAGGGACAAATAGACAGGGAAGGAACCTTGCCGTTCGTCCAGCCATATCAGGCTTGGCCGGAATTTAATCCGTGCGATCCGTCGGTGTCAAGGAGACAGACCCCTATAGTTCCATTTCCATATTTACATTACATGGGTCGTGCACCTGTTTATCAGGCACAGTATAGGCAGGTAGATCAGAGAAATTACCAAAATTGGGAACAAATGCCTTATTTTTCGGCGCGTTACGGTCAGGACTGGCCGGAAGGGAGTTACGCAACTCCGCGAACACCCCTCCGCGCCACCGCCAGTAAATGTTTAGCCTTACCCAGTCCAGAGGAAAGCACCAATCCAGTAGATTATCATCGAGAAGGGAATCGAGAGGATTCAAAAGGAAATCGCGGCGATAGAGTTATTTCGATTAAGGTCAAAGAACAACCACGCGGTTTGCGTAATGTAAGAGACGGGGGATGCGATGCGATCCCGTTGGCGGGAATCGGTAGATCTAAGAGCGAGGATTCTCCGCGAGATTTACCGCCTTGCACCTTAATCTGCGAAATAGAAGACAAAAGAACACGGCTTACGATAGATACAGGCGCAGCCGTTACGTTAGTATCAAAGGCGCTCTTCCAAGAGTTAAGCAGATTGCAGGAAGCGCAAACGAGCGCATTAGATTTAATAAGTGTAACAGGTCACGGGATAGAAATAATAGGGAAATATATCCTAAATTTTAAGATAGGTAATTTAAAGTTTGTGCACGAATGTTATGTGGTAGACCCTAAAATAACCGAACCAAATGAGGGAATTTTAGGAAGGGATATAATAGAGAAATACGATATAACCATTTCCGTTAAAAACGCGAAGTTAATATTCCCAACAGGAGATGAGGTAACCTTCTGGGGATTGGCAAATGTTTGTAACAACATTAGTGATTCGCAAAGCTTAGAAATAAACGATAGCAGACAGAACGAAAGAAGTCAACGTGGTCAGTTCGAAGAAAATGTGACCGGCGTAGACAATGTTAGAGAAGATCGGAACAAGGTTAATAAAAGTAACAAATATAAGAAGAAGGGAAAAGGAAACCGCGAACATATAAATAAACAGAGTAAAGTGTTAGAAACTATAGGCCGAAGGGCAACAGTTAGAAAAAACGAAAGGAAAGATGACCCTCCGAAGGTAGTCACGTTGTTAAACGATTGCGTAGTTCCCCCGCGATCGGAAGTCGTGGTGAAAGGAAACGTGAGAGGAGAAGTCGTTAACCAAGTAGGTGTAGTCGAACCTTGTACTTTGGATAGAGAAGGAGCGTTTATCGCAGGTGTCTTAGTGAAAACACAACACCGCGGCAGAATACCGATTAGGATTATGAATGTGTCCACTCAACCTATAAAATTTAATAGGGGAAGTAGAGTAGGGACCTTTTTTAGGGCAGAAGAAGAAACAAAGGAAAGCGCAGAACGAAACAATACATTGCAATCCAAAGAAAAAGAGTTGACTAGAGCGCAGGTAGCTAATCTATTCGATTTAAGTGAAGTGGGGAAGGACAAGTTGACTCCTTTGCTGGACTTATTGTATAAATACAAACAGGTGTTTGCAAAGGACGATTTCGACTTGGGATATTGCAA
>NW_019385690.1:0-20711 GCF_000671375.1 Centruroides sculpturatus | reverse complement strand
ATAGCTATCGAGACGCAACCACCCCTATGCACGAATGGAGACTTGGGGCTACCACCACATACAAACACCATTCACGTGCGATGTGTAGTTTTGGCGAAAAAGTGAAATATAGGGACATACATGTCCATTTATATATATATATATATATATAAACTGAATTAATATATATAAATAACTCAGGTATTCCTTTAAGTACAGAAAATATGATACATTAATGACCGTATTTGCAACCAAGAATCAAGAGCTAGAAGTTAGCTAAATAATTGCAGTGTTAAATCGGGCTACTTTACTGCTACTATTAATAATTAAATTCTGAGTAATTTCGTACTAGAGGTATAATTTGGTATCTAATTTAAATGCACCTGGGAGTGGTGGGTCGGATGGAGATTCGAGTAGCGTAACTAGCAACATGTCCACACGGTAAGTGGCAGTTGCCAGTTTGAGTCCCACTCTGGGCAGATTCTTTTCATCCAGAATATTCCAAATTATTCATTAAATATTAATTTAATTATTAAATTTAATAAGATATGGCACTTAACACCTACCTCTAGTACCAAATTACTCAGAATTTAATTATTAATAGCAGTAAAGTAATTGAATATGGCAATCATATGGCTTAGTAAACATCGAGCTTCAAGATGTACTATAGAATGTAAAGAAAATTCTTGTAAATGTGAACTTAATTGTTATTATGGTTAACTTCTAACTCTCGATTCTTGGTTGTGAATATAGGGATGCATGTATTGATCACAATCAAAACTACATTAATATTCTGATTTTCATGTAGACAATGATTTTAAATATTCCCAATTATTTTCAGATAGTTCAAAAGATTCAAAATATTAAAAATGTTTAATTTATATGACATAATTGTGTCGACGAATTATGTAGAAATTACTTTTCAACAAAAACACATTTAAAATTTAATTTGATTAAAAAAGAATTTATTTTTATGAGTGTAAATGAATATAAGTGAAAAATTTTTATATAAAAAATTAAATTTTGAAACATTACTTAAAAAATAAAACAGATTAGTGTGAATTAACAGAATAAGTCAATGCAACACTCAAGCAATCTCCCATGGAGGGGTGCATCCCGGGAGGACTTTCTATAGGAAACTGGCCTCTATTTAGATGTTAGTCATGCAAATAAAGCCCAGAAAACCTTGTAAAGCTAGCCTGTCAGTTGGGCACAAACCTGCAACCAACTACTGGCATTTGTTGGTTTTATACGCTTGGCCACTGGTAGGCACAATAATGAAATAAAAAAAGTTCAAATCAAGTGTTATCATTTTTAAATCCATCATCAAATGAAAATTGATTTAAATTCAATTTTTTTTTTTTTACGAAACCAAAAACTTGATATATTGGATGTTTACCTAACATTCTATATGAAGCTTAAAAATAAAAAGTTTGGAATTTGAAAAAAAGCGCATTAATCAAACAGCAATATAAAAAAAAAGATACTTCAAATTCAAAATTTTTATTGTTAAACTACAACACAGAATATTGCTCCGATAATTTTAAATGTAATTTGTGCGCATCAATGTCTGGAAGTATTTTATGAGGTTTGCAAATAAAAGACAGTTTTCTGTTTCATCAAAGAAGTTTCAAATTTAAGCAATTTTTCATTACTGCTGTTGTACTTTAATTTTTATTGTTTAACTGCAGAGTGTCTCACATAAAATCCGCTCACCAAATAAATTATTATAATCTTCATATTTGAAAACGAGAGATGCGAGACAAAATAAAATTAGACAAACACCGAAAACTCAATTTTATTCACAAGACATTACGAAAACGTAAATGACCAAAAATTTTTTGTTTACAATGGCCTTGTTTTATCCAATAAAGGAGCCATTTTTACATGAAACACTTAAATGATTTGCATTATACAGAAATGTTTTAATGTTTTTATGCTTAATTAAATGTAATTTAAACATTAGAATAGTTTTAATGCATTATAATATTTAAAAACAATAAAAAGTAACAATCCATTTATAAATGCTAAATAAATGATTGCCATCATTTATATACTAACAAACACTAAACAAAAATCAGAAGTATCACGATCACTTATGTTAAAATGATCATTTAAGTGTAACTATTATACAGCAACCATTTATTTCATTTCATTTTTTAAACGGATTTGTTATTTTTACAGTTTTTAAATACATTACCTTTCATTTGTTATAACATGTATTGCTTTTTACTTTATATCAATATATATAAATCGTCAAAATACTGTAATTTTATAGAAATCATCACATCCACAGTGACAATAATTCCTAGAAAATTATAGTATTTTGACCATTTATATATATTAATATCAAAGATACGGAATAGAAACATATTATAGATTACAGATCATGCTTTTTGCTTTATTTTTATTTTACTATTTTGTGGTTTGTTATAGGGGACAGTAATCAAGTGCTATCAAAGCAATACGTGTAATAATTTGAGGAGTATCCCTCCTCTTTGATTTGTTTAAGAAAGAATAGAAATATATTTTTCAAAAATAAAAATGTGTATCTCACATTAGAGAAAAAAAAATGAAATTTCAAAGAACTTTAATATGTAAATTTGAAAAAGGAGTAATTTTTCTGCACAATAAAAACACTTTAAAATTTTTGAAAAATTTTAAAAGAAAAAACTTTAGTTAGATATTATTATGCATTATATTTCAGTTATACAGTTGAACCTCTCTAAAACGATACCCATTACAATATACCTGAGTACAATGATAGAGCTTCTGCAGTCCAGGCCAAAGTCCTATACAAATACTGTAATTTATCATCAACTACAACGATAG
Source organism: Centruroides sculpturatus (assembly GCF_000671375.1). Lineage (NCBI taxonomy): Eukaryota > Metazoa > Arthropoda > Arachnida > Scorpiones > Buthidae > Centruroides > Centruroides sculpturatus. The sequence goes on along the minus strand of NW_019385690.1, from coordinate 17,900 downwards.
TAAAAACCCTGATACAACAATACGACTATTGGGATGTGTTGGTACGACCTGTGACTGACCGATGCATGAGACGCGTGGCAAAGAACTAGGAGCACCTACTTGCTAATTTTGTTACCTATGGATCCTCCCTGCACTCCAGAATGGTTTGTCCACATCTAGCTAATTGGCAGCATTGCAATCGTCATCACTACCTCGGCCAATCCTATTACGAAGAACTGCAAGCGCCGACCAATCATGAAGTGTTTCCTTTTCCCGCCAGACAAGAGCTCCAGCTAGTGGCCAAGAAGAAAATAGCAGTACTAGCATATAGCAAAAGAAAAAAAAAATGGTGAAAGCACAGAAACAAATAAGTTTAGAAATGAAATTAGAAGTGTTCAAAGATATTGATAGTAGAATGAAGCAAGTTGATGGCTTTGCTCAGTCAACTCTAGCAACATTTTTAAAGAAACGGAAAAAAAGCAACCTACTTACATGAATTACCAGAAACTACTTGGGAATAAACCCAAACAACTGCCACCTTATCTACAAGACAGCAATTGAACCAGCTATTCTCTACGCTATACCTGTTTGGTATGAGGCGCTAAAAAAACACCCACGTACGACGTAAACTCCTCTCCTTACAGAGAAGCTTTGCAATTGAAATATGTAAAGCCTATAGGACGGCAGCCACTAATGCCCTCCTTGTCATGGCCAGGATAACTCCCATACACATCCAAGGAAACTACATGGCTTGGTACTGGTCCCTCACTAAGACTGACTTTAATAACTGGACAGACAATAAAATACAGCATTATATTGCTAACAGTGATCTTCCAGAAGGCTGCCCAGATCTTGTAAATCAAATCAAAGACTCTAATTTGGACAGAATCCCTGCAAAGAACCAATCCCAACAACACCCAAGCAACATGAACAATTACAAAGTAAACATGAACATTGATAAAACCATGCACAATTGCACTAACTGGTATGTATATACTGATGGCTCAAAGAGCGAACACAGGACAGGGTCTGGTATTGTTATCCTCCATAAGAATGGTCACAAGACATACCAGGCACACCTTAAGTTGGCGGCCCACTATACCATTGTTCAGGCCGCGCTACGAGCCATTCGCAAGGCAATCCAACACATAGACAATCAACATACATATTATAAGGGTAACATTAACATCTTTACAGACAGTAAAGTGGCCCTTCACATTTTAAACTCCCAAAAGAAATCATCTGTTCTAGCTGCTGAAGTGATAAAGGCTGCTCAAAACCTGGGAAGAAACTGTAACCTACAGTTTACTTGGATCCCAGCTCACAAGGGCCACGAAGGTAATGAATTGGCCGACAAGTTGGCCAAGTCAGCCTGCGCATTGTCTTCAAAACTCACCTACAAGAAGTTACCTGCAATTTCCCTGAAACATCACTTACAACACATAGCTAATGATATGTGGCAGAAGGAGTGGGACTGTGCTGGTACAGAAAGGATGTGTCACAACTTTATACCTTCCCTTGTGCATCTTAAAAAAGCCAAATACGTCAGCCCAGATGCAGAGGTGACCCAGTGCCTAACAGGACACGGGAACTTCGCATCATACCCGCACCGTGGTAAACAGATCGATAGCACCTGCAATTGTGATGAACAGAGTGAAGATGATGTGCTACATTTTCTCTTCAGCTGCAATAAATACAACCAACAACATGCAGAACTCTTCCAAGAATGTCTCCAAACAGGACTCAACTGGCCCCCCAATCCTGCAGGCATTCTTAATAACAAAAAACTATAGACGAAAATGAAGAATTTCACACGCAATACAAAAAAACTCAGGCCCACGAATTCCAGTAGCCAACGAGATGAGTGACACAGCCACATCCCACATCTGGACCAATAATAAACTGGCTGATATCATTTAAGGTAGGCCGGATACTCGCCCAATTTGTTCAACCCGCGATTTGACTGTACTCGCATATGCGAATTAGACCTACTGGGTTTATATCTACTAGATTCTTTAATGTTATTAATGCTAAATTTTATAATGTTTTATCTCTTTGTCAACCTAATTTACAGCATACTTTGTAATTGTTGAAACTTTGTATCTGTTCCCCCCTTTGCTGTACACATTCACTCGCACGCGCATACTTGTCATGTTTGTTTTTATACTGTTTACTGAACATATTTTATCTTGTCACTGTATTTTACTTGTTCAACAATTCTGATGCAGACGCTCAATGATCCGACACTTCCCTTCAATCTTTCCCTATTTTATTTCCCTCCCAACTTACTATCACTTCCTCTTCTGATTTCAATTTCAACACTTCTAATTTCTTAGAGGTAAATTCTGTGCATATACAGACAACCTCTCTACTCTTTTAATGTAATGTAACTCTAGCAACATTTTTAAAGAAACGGAAAAAAATCAAGTGCAACGTAGCAGATGGAAACATGGATCCTTCTCAGAAACATCTGAAAATACTTAATTGTGATGATGTCAACATTGCAACATTCTGTTGGTTTACAGAGATGCAGGCACAGAATGTAACAATAAACAGGCCAGTCTTGTGCCAAAAAGCAACACATTTCACAAGGATGATTGAACACATGAAATTAAAACTAGCAACAAATGGCAGCTAAAAACGGTAAAGCCCCCAGCCCAGAAGGTATAGATGTAGAGGTACTGAAACTTCTTTCTGATGAACGTGTTCTCTCCGTGATGGTGGAACTATTCAACTGTATCTATCGGATGGGGAATATACCAATGGATTGGCTTAAGTCAACTTTCATAGCTCTACCGAAGAAACCAAATGTGAAACAAGGTAATGAACACTGGCTGATAGGTTTAATGAGCCATGTGCTGAAACTTTTTTAAAAATCATACATGCACACATTTATAAAAGATGCAAAGAGACAATAAGCAATACACAATTTGGATTAAGAAATGGGTTTGGCACACAAGAAGTGCTTTTTAGCATCCAAGTATTGGTTCAAAGGTGTCGTGATGTCAACGTAAATGTATTCACCTGTTTCTTGGATTATGAAAAGGCGTTTGACACGATAAAGCATGACAAGTTAATGCAAATTTTATTGAACTTAGGACTCGATGGCAAAGATATCCATCTCATCGCAAACCTTTACTGGAATCAAAGGGCCTCGGTTCATGTAGAGGGCAGTATGACAGAGGAAATCCAAATTTTGACAGCAGAGTAAGACAAGACTGCATTCTCTCACCATTGCTCTTCAACCTATATACTCAGAGGACATAATCTGCAAGGCCCTTGAAGATTACAACAATGGAGTAATAGTCAATGGTGTTCCAATTAACAATCTAAGATATGCAGATGATACAGTATTATTAGCCACCAGTTAAGACAAACTGCAAGTGTTAACGAATGTGATTGCGTCCAAGAGTCTTAACTATGGATTGCGATTGAATATAAAAAAAGAAAAAACAAAGTGGATGGTGATAAGCAAAAACCAATACAACCAAAGCCAAGGCACACTTTTAGCACTGTTATCGATAAAGTGACAAGTTACAAATATCTGGGCTGTTGCATTACCAAAAATTGGGACAATGCAAAAGAAATTAAATGCAAAATTGAGCAAGCAAGATGCACTTTCATAAAATTACAGAAGGTCTTTACCACAAGAGATATGCAAATACGGCTTCAATTGCAACTGCTTGGATGCTATGTTTTTAGTGTTCTATTGTACGGCACAGAGACTTGGACTAATAAAAACAATGTGCAGTAAACGCGAGGCTTTCGAAATGTGAACATACAGGAGATGCTAAGGATCCCATGGACAGCCAAAAAACCAACACAGAAATATCAAGAGTAGTGAACAAGCAAACAGAAATAATAGACACCATCAAGAAAAGGAAAGTGGAATATTTCGGCCAAATTATGAGAAACAAAAAATATCATCTCTTACAAATAATAATTCAAGGTAAAGTCGAAGGTAAACGTGGCCCAGGCAGAAGAAGAACATCCTGGCTCAAAAATTTATGACATTGGTTTGGGCTTAGTACCAGATCACTATTCAAAGCAGCTGATGACAAAGTCAAAATCATGCAACTGGTTGCCAACGTTCTTGGAGAACAGGGCACATAAAGAAGAACAAATGGCAGGCATCGCTTGCACTAACAAAGACATGGCATTATCTTCAAAGTTGCCTCAAGGAAAGAAAAATTCTTGGTGTGAGAAAAAATAAAAGAAATTCTTGGAAGGTATCAACCTGACATCATTTACAACGCAGATGAAACTGGGTTATTTTTCCAATTGATGCCTGAATAAACATTTGAGTTTAAGGGGAGAACATGCAAGGATGGTAAACAAGCAAAACATTGCATCACTGTTCTTCTATGTTGTACCTCAAGAGAAATGGACAAATTAACAACTCTTGTAACTGGAAGATCAGCAAACCCAAATGTCTGAAGAATATGAGAAGTATGACAGGTAAGGCTTCTTTTCTCAAATTATTTTTCTTCAAGTAATTTTCCTACTTCCTGTCACACTCATAATTACTCCTTATTTCAGTCCATTATAAGGCCAATGGAAAATGTTGGATGACTGAAAGCATCTTCAATGAGTGGGTACTTATAGTGGACAAACAGATGCTACAGAAAAAGAAAAATGGCTCTTATAGTAGATAATGGTACTGCTCAAACCAATATATCACCATTACACAACATTGAAATATGCTATTTTCCTCCCAATTGTACAGTACATCAGTGCTGCAACCACTAGATATGGCAATAATTTGGAGTTTTAAAGCAAAGTACAGATTAAATTTAGTGCAGAGCATACTAATAAACATTAAAAGGAAGTTAACAAATCTGTATAACATACATAAAACAAGCATGTGAGATGATTGTCAGCTGCTGGTGGAATTTGCAACCTGTTACAATCAAGAACTGCTGAAAAGAAGCAAAACTTGTCTTCATTGACATATCTGTGTTAACTGACAATGAGAATGATGACCTGGTATCAAACTGTGAGGCTGGTAACATGCCTGTGATATCACAAAGCAAAGATTTCCAGGAACTACTCCAAAAATATTCCAGTATTACAGGTAACAGCAGAGACATTTTGGCAAAATAATCTCATTCTGTTGACGAAGAGCTATATTTACTTACAGACATCACAGATGAAGCAATTCTGGCACAGTTACGGACTGATGTCCAAGAGGAAGAGGAGGAAGAATCAGTTCCAAGTAAACTCCCCAATATCTTAGAAGTTATTTCTCAAATGTAAACAATTCAACACATAGCAACCACGAGTCCTGGAACTGAAAATGAACAACTGGCTACTCTTGACACAGTTCATTCAGCATTTGTAAACCATAGCTTGCAAAAAAATGAGCCAAAGCAAATTAACAAATTTTTTAAGACAACATAAGTTCAAAACAATGTAATACAATTTTCTTGGTTAATAAATAATTCAGAATCAATCAGAGCATTATATATATTGTAGTGATTAATATTTAAACTAATCTTCACTTTCTTAAAGATCTCAGTTCTTAAATTTCAAGACCTCACAACAATAACCCTGGTATAACAGTACTATTTTCCTGGTCCCAAAAATATCATTGTAGTGAGGTTCGACTGTATTTATTAAGAAGCATAAGATTTCAATACTTTTTTTAAAACGCACTCACAACTGATGAAATCAATTGAAGAATTTAGTTTTAATAAGATGAAAGGTGAAAACTAATTATACTTGAACAGCATCTAAAATTATCATCTTTCTTCTAAAATTACTAAATTTTATTCATTATGTAATAATAATGATTATTTCATTATAAAAGTAAACAAACATTGAGATTAGTTAGAAAGTAAATAAATTAATAAAATAAACTTTTAACAAAATTCTAAAAATTTTAAATAATACAGTAGAAGTTCAATACAATTTTAAGAAAACTAGCAATTACACAGAGTGAGTCAAGAGGAGAGGGAAATATCTTAGGAAACAATAGTGTAGGTCACATACAATAATAATGAATGACATGTATTACATTGAAAACAAATGCTCAAAAATCGAATCCTAAATTTCAATACAATTTACAAAAGTCAATCAAACTCTATAACACTTTGACTGCATCCCTATCAATATCAGCACTTCCAACGTCTATTAATTTTATCTGAGTTACATGACAGTCATCATTGCTAACTTGGAAACAACATGTGATGTTTGGACATGAGTTGTAAAGTGTGCTGGGGTTCAGGATTCAAGTCTTGAATATTTGTTTTGAAAGTAACACATGTTATTCATTATTGTTGTTGTATGTAAGCAACTTTTATACAGCTGTAACTCCAAATTATTGAGAATAATACTTAAGTTCATGTAAAGTTTTTTGCTTACAATGACCTTTATTAGAGATGACAAACCTTATGGCACACATGCCCAAAGTGGCATGTTAGGAGAGTCAACTGACACGTAACGTCATACAATTTCATTTTTTCACTCTTTTTCAATAATCCTTCTTATCATTTGATAAGAAGGATTATCATTTGATCATCTTTTCTTCAATCAGTTTCTTTACATTTATTCCAATTAAAGAATTTTCATTTCATTTCTTTAAATATCATTATTCAAAGTCCAAAACTTTGGCATGCATAATTATTATTAAAGATATTGCACCTACTACATGGCACATGGACTCAAAAAGATTCACCATCACTGAACCATACTATCATTCCAAGATATTTCTTCTCCTCCTGACTCACACTATAGGTGTGTCAGAAATAAACTAAACTTGAAAAATATACAGTAAAAGCTCAATATTACAGACTTATTATTATTACAAACAGCTGATGCCAGTCTGGCCAAAAAATGTAGGAAAATTATAAAACTCATTCACTAACAGACTCCCATAACTATGGTTTATTTTTCGAGTCCTTCCGTTATTACAGGTTTTTTAGTCACAGATTTATTTTGTCAAAGTCATNTCTATATATATATATATATATATAAACTGAATTAATATATATAAATAACTCAGGTATTCCTTTAAGTACAGAAAATATGATACATTAATGACCGTATTTGCAACCAAGAATCAAGAGCTAGAAGTTAGCTAAATAATTGCAGTGTTAAATCGGGCTACTTTACTGCTACTATTAATAATTAAATTCTGAGTAATTTCGTACTAGAGGTATAATTTGGTATCTAATTTAAATGCACCTGGGAGTGGTGGGTCGGATGGAGATTCGAGTAGCGTAACTAGCAACATGTCCACACGGTAAGTGGCAGTTGCCAGTTTGAGTCCCACTCTGGGCAGATTCTTTTCATCCAGAATATTCCAAATTATTCATTAAATATTAATTTAATTATTAAATTTAATAAGATATGGCACTTAACACCTACCTCTAGTACCAAATTACTCAGAATTTAATTATTAATAGCAGTAAAGTAATTGAATATGGCAATCATATGGCTTAGTAAACATCGAGCTTCAAGATGTACTATAGAATGTAAAGAAAATTCTTGTAAATGTGAACTTAATTGTTATTATGGTTAACTTCTAACTCTCGATTCTTGGTTGTGAATATAGGGATGCATGTATTGATCACAATCAAAACTACATTAATATTCTGATTTTCATGTAGACAATGATTTTAAATATTCCCAATTATTTTCAGATAGTTCAAAAGATTCAAAATATTAAAAATGTTTAATTTATATGACATAATTGTGTCGACGAATTATGTAGAAATTACTTTTCAACAAAAACACATTTAAAATTTAATTTGATTAAAAAAGAATTTATTTTTATGAGTGTAAATGAATATAAGTGAAAAATTTTTATATAAAAAATTAAATTTTGAAACATTACTTAAAAAATAAAACAGATTAGTGTGAATTAACAGAATAAGTCAATGCAACACTCAAGCAATCTCCCATGGAGGGGTGCATCCCGGGAGGACTTTCTATAGGAAACTGGCCTCTATTTAGATGTTAGTCATGCAAATAAAGCCCAGAAAACCTTGTAAAGCTAGCCTGTCAGTTGGGCACAAACCTGCAACCAACTACTGGCATTTGTTGGTTTTATACGCTTGGCCACTGGTAGGCACAATAATGAAATAAAAAAAGTTCAAATCAAGTGTTATCATTTTTAAATCCATCATCAAATGAAAATTGATTTAAATTCAATTTTTTTTTTTTTACGAAACCAAAAACTTGATATATTGGATGTTTACCTAACATTCTATATGAAGCTTAAAAATAAAAAGTTTGGAATTTGAAAAAAAGCGCATTAATCAAACAGCAATATAAAAAAAAAGATACTTCAAATTCAAAATTTTTATTGTTAAACTACAACACAGAATATTGCTCCGATAATTTTAAATGTAATTTGTGCGCATCAATGTCTGGAAGTATTTTATGAGGTTTGCAAATAAAAGACAGTTTTCTGTTTCATCAAAGAAGTTTCAAATTTAAGCAATTTTTCATTACTGCTGTTGTACTTTAATTTTTATTGTTTAACTGCAGAGTGTCTCACATAAAATCCGCTCACCAAATAAATTATTATAATCTTCATATTTGAAAACGAGAGATGCGAGACAAAATAAAATTAGACAAACACCGAAAACTCAATTTTATTCACAAGACATTACGAAAACGTAAATGACCAAAAATTTTTTGTTTACAATGGCCTTGTTTTATCCAATAAAGGAGCCATTTTTACATGAAACACTTAAATGATTTGCATTATACAGAAACATTTTAAAGTTTTTATGCTTAATTAAACATAATTTAAACATTAGAATAGTTTTAATGCATTATAATATTTAAAAACAATAAAAAGTAACAATCCATTTATAAATGCTATATAAATGATTGCCATCATTTATATACTAACAAACACTAAACAAAAATCAGAAGTATCACGATCACTTATGTTAAAATGATCATTTAAGTGTAACTATTATACAGCAACCATTTATTTCATTTCATTTTTTAAACGGATTTGTTATTTTTACAGTTTTTAAATACATTACCTTTCATTTGTTATAACATGTATTGCTTTTTACTTTATATCAATATATATAAATCGTCAAAATACTGTAATTTTATAGAAATCATCACATCCACAGCCACCATAATTCCTAGAAAATTATGGTATTTTGACCATTTATATATATTAATATCAAAGTTATGGAATAGAAACATATTATAGATTACAGATCATGCTTTTTGCTTTATTTTTATTTTACTATTTTGTGGTTTGTTATAGGGGGCAGTAATCAAGTGCTATCAAAGCAATACGTGTAATAATTCGAGGAGTATCCCTCCTCTTTGATTTGTTTCAGAAAGAATAGAAATATATTTTTCAAAAATAAAAATGTGTATCTCACATTAGAGAAAAAAAAATGAAATTTCAAAGAACTTTAATATGTAAATTTGAAAAAGGAGTAATTTTTCTGCACAATAAAACACTTTAAAATTTTTGAAAAATTTTAAAAGAAAAAACTTTAGTTAGATATTATTATGCATTATATTTCAGTTATACAGTTGAACCTCTCTAAAACGATACCCATTACAATATACCTGAGTACAATGATAGAGCTTCTGCAGTCCTGGCCAAAGTCCTATACAAATACTGTAATTTATCATCAACTACAACGATAGTAAAAACCCTGATACAACAATACGACTATTGGGATATGTTGGTACGACCCGTGACTGACCGATGCATGAGACGCGTGGCAAAGAACTAGGAGCACCTACTTGCTAATTATGTTACCTATGGATCCTCCCTGCACTCCAGAATGGTTTGTCCACATCTAGCTAATTGGCAGCATTGCAATCGTCATCACTACCTCGGCCAATCCTATTACGAAGAACTGCAAGCGCTGACCAATCATGAAGTGTTTCCTTTTCCCGCCAGACAAGAGCTCCAGCTAGTGGCCAAGAAGAAAATAGCAGTACTAGCATATAGCAAAAGAAAAAAATGGTGAAAGCACAGAAACAAATAAGTTTAGAAATGAAATTAGAAGTGTTCAAAGATATTGATAGTGGAATGAAGCAAGTTGATGGCTTTGCTTAGTCAACTCTAGCAACATTTTTAAAGAAACGGAAAAAAATCAAGTGCAATGTAGCAGATGGAAACATGGATCCTTCTCAGAAACATCTGAAGATACTTAATTGTGATGATGTCAACATTGCAATGTTCATTCCATTGGTTTACAGAGATGTGGGCATAGAATGTACCAATAAATGGGCCAGTCTTGTGCCAAAAAGCAACATATTTCACAAGGATGAGTGGACACATGAAATTAAAACTAGCAATAAATGGCAGCTAAAAACGGTAAAGCCCCCGGCCCAGATGGTATACATGTGGAGGTACTGAAACTTCTTTCTGATGAACGTGTTCTCTCCATGATGGTGGAACTATTCAATTGTATCTATCGGACGGGGAATATACCAATGGATTGGCTTAAGTCAACTTTCATAGCTCTACCGAAGAAACCAAATGTGAAACAATGTAATAAACACCAGCTGATAAGTTTAATGAGCCATGCACTGAAACTTTTTTAAAAATCATACATGCATGCATTTATAAAAGATGTGAAGAGACAATAAGCAATACACAATTTGGATTCAGAAATGGGTTTAGCACACAAGAAGCACTTTTTAGCATCCAAGTATTGGTTCAAAGGTGTTGTGATGTCAACATAGATGTATTCGCCTGTTTCTTGGATCATGAAAAGGCGTTTGACATGATAAAGCATGACAGGTTGATGCAAATTTTAATGAACTTAGGACTCGATGGCAGAGATATCCATCTCATCGCAAGCCTTTACTGGAATCAAAGGGCCTCGGTTCATGTAGAGCAGTGTTTCTCAACGGGGGCGATATCGCTCCCATGTGAGCATTTTTCCATGTTAAGGGGCGATTAGTAATGATTTATATTTTGGGAGGCAAAAAACAATTTTCCAGGCAATATAATAAAACATTATATTAAGAATAATTAGATATTTTATTCATTATATTGTACAATAATTAAACAAATAACATTACATTAGTCACTAGTCTATTCAATGCAGTACGAATTTGGCGTTAGCCTTGGCCCTCAGCATCGGAATTTTGAAGTGAATGGGGCAATATTGTGTAACGGTTTTAGTGAAGGGGCAATACTATGTTGAAGGGGCAACGATTTGTTAGAGGTTGAGAAACACTGGTGTAGAGGGTAGTATGACAGAGAAAATCCAAATTTTGAGGGGAGTAGAACAAGGCTGCATTCTCTCACCATTGCTCTTCAACCTATACTCAGAGGACATAATCCGTGAGGCCCTTGAAGATTACAACAATGGATTAATAATCAATGGTGTTCCAATTAACAAACTAAGATATGCAGATGATACTGTATTATTAGCCACCAGTTTAGACAAACTGCAAGTGTTAACGAATATGATTGTGTCCAAGAGTCTTGGCTATGGATTGCGATTGAATATCAAAAAAACGAAGTGGATGGTGATAAGCAAAAACCAGTACAACCAAAGCCAAGGCACACTTGTAATTGGTAGCACTGTTATTGATAAAGTGACAAGTTACAAATATCTGGGCTGTTGTGTCACCGAAAATTGGGACAATGCAAAGAAATTAAATGCAAAATTGAGCAAGCAAGATGTGCTTTCATAAAATTGCAGAGGGTCTTTACCACAAAATATGCTCAAATACATCTTCGATTACAACTGCTTGGATGCTACATTTTTAGTGTTCTATTATACAGCGCAAAGACTTGGACTCTAATGGAAACAATGTGCAGTAAGCTCGAGGCTTTCAAAATGTGGACGCACAGGAGAATGCTAAGGATCCCATAGACAGCCAAGAAAACCAACACAGAAATATCAAGACTAGTGAACAAGAAAACAGAAATAATAGACACCACCAAGAAAAGGAAACTGGAATATTTCGGCCACATTATGAGAAACAAAAAATATCATGTCTTACAAATAATAATTCAAGATAAAGTCAAAGGTAAACATGGCCCAGGCAGAAAAAACAACATCCTGGCTCAAAAATTTATGACATTGGTTTGAGCTTACTACCGGATCACTGTTCAAAGCAGCTGACGACAAAGTCAAAATCATGCAACTGGTGCCAACGTTCTTGGAGGACAGGGCACATAAAGAACAACAATAAATGGCAGGCACTGCTTGCACTAACAAAGACATTGCATTGCATAGAATTATCTTCAAAGTTGCCTCAAGAAAAGAAAAATTCTTGGTGTGAGAAAAAATAAAAGAAATTCTTGAAAGGTATCAACATGACATCATCTACAATGCAGATGAAACTGGGTTATTTTTCCAATCAATGCCCGAATAAACATTTGAGTTTAAGGGGAAAACATGCAACGATGGTAAACAAGCAAAACATTGCATCACTGTTCTTCTATGTTGTACCTCAAGAGGAATGGACAAATTAACAACTCTTGTAACTGGAAGATCAGCAAACCCAAATGTCTGAAGAATGTGAGAAGTATGCCAGGTAAAGCTTCTTTTCTCAAATTGTTTTTCTTCAATTAATTTTCCTACTTCCTGTCACACTCATAATTACTCCTTATTTCAGTCCATTATAAGGCCAATGGAAAATGTTGGATGACTGCAAGCAACTTCAATGAGTGGGTACTTATAGTGGACAAACAGATGATACAGAAAAAGAAAAATAACTCTTCTAGTAGATAATGGTACTGCTTACACCAATATATCATTATTACACAACATTGAAATATGCTAGTTTCCTCCCAATTGTACTGTACATCAGTGCTGCAAGCACTAGATATGGCAATAATTTGGAGTTTTAAAGCAAAGTACAGATTCAATTTAGTTCAGAGCACACTAATAAACATTAAAATCTGTATAACATACATAAAACAAGCATGTGAAATGATTGTCAGCTGCTGGTGGAATTTGCAACCTGTTACAATCAAGAACTGCTGAAAAGAAGCAAAACTTGTTTTCATTCAAGAGAATGACATACCTGTGTTAACTGACAATGAGAATGATGACCTGGTATCAAACTGTGATGCTGGTAACATGCCCGTGATATCACAAAGCAGAGATCTCTGGGAACTACTCCAAAAATATTCCAGTATTACAGCAGAGACATTTTGACAAAATAATCTCTTTCTGTTGACAAAGAGCTATATTTATTTACAGACGGCAAAGATGAAGCAATTCTGGCACAGTTAGGGACTGATGTCCAAGATGTAGAAGAGGAGGAGGAAGAATCAGTTCCATGTAAACTCCCCAATATCTTAGAAGTTATTTCTCAAATGTAAACAATTCAACAAATAGCAACCACAAGTCCTGAAATTGGAAACGAACAACTGGCTACTCTTAACACAGTTCATTCAGCATTTGTAAACCATAGCTTGCAAAAAATAAGCCAAAGCAAATTAACAAATTTTTTTAAGACAACATAAGTTCAAAACAATGTAATACAATTTCCTGGTTAATAAATAATTCAGAACCAATCAGAGCATTATATATATTGTAGTGATTAATATTTAAACTAATCTTCACTTTCTTAAAGATCTCAGTTCTTAAATTTCAAGACCTCACAACAATAACCCTGGTATAACAGTACTATTTTCCTGGTCCCAAAAATATCATTGTAGTGAGGTTCAACTGTATTTATTAAGAAGCATAAGATTTCAATACTTTTTTTAAAACGCACTCACAACTGATGAAATCAATTGAAGAATTTAGTTTTAATAAGATGAAAGGTGAAAACTAATTATACTTGAACAGCATCTAAAATTATCATCTTTCTTCTAAAATTACTAAATTTTATTCATTATGTAATAATAATGATTACTTCATTATAAAAGTAAACAAACATTGAGATTAGTAAGAAAGTAAATAAATTAATAAAATAAACTTTTAACAAAATTCTAAAAATTTTAAATAATACAGTAGAAGTTCAATACAATTTTAAGAAAACTAGCAATTACACAGAGTGAGTCAAGAGGAGAGGGAAATATCTTAGGAAACAATAGTGTAGGTCACATACAATAATAATGAATGACATGTATTACATTGAAAACAAATACTCAAATATCGAATCCTAAATTTCAATATAATTTACAATAGTCAATCAAACTCTAATGCTTTTGACTGCATCCCTATCAATATCAGCACGTCCAACATCTATTTCCAGGAGATGCTGCGATGAGACTAATTTTATCTGAGTTACATGACAGTCATCATTGCTAACTTGGAAACAACACATGATGTTTGGACATTAGTTGTAAAGTGTGCTGAGGTTCAGGGTTCAAGTTTTGAGTATTTGTTTTGAAAGTAACACGTGTTATTCATTATTGTTGTTGTATGTAAGCAACTTTTATACAGCTGTAACTCCAAATTATTGAGAATAATATTTAAGTTCACGTAAAGTTTTTTGCTTACAATGACTTTTATTAGAGATGACAAACCTTATGGCACGCATGCCCAAAGTGGCATGATGGGAGAGTCAACTGACACGTAACGTCATACAATTTCATTTTTTCACTCATCTTTTTCAATAATCCATCTTATCATTCAATAAGAATGATTATCATTTGATCATCTTTTCTTCAATCAGTTTCTTTACATTTATTCCAATTAAAGAATTTTCATTTCATTTCTTTAAATATCATTATTCAAAGTCCAAAACTTTGGCATGCATAATTATTATTAAAGATATTACACCTACAACATGGCACACGGACTCAAAAAGATTCACCATCCTTGAACCATACTATCATTCCAAGATATTTCTTCTCCTCCTGACTCACACTATAGGTGTGTCAGAAATAAACTAAACTTGAAAAATATACAGTAAAAGCTCAATATTACAGACTTCACATTATTACAAACAGCTGATGCCAGTCTGGCCAAAACATGTAGGAAAATTATAAAACTCGTTCACTAACAGACTCCCATAACTATGGTTTATTTTTCGAGTCCTTCCGTTATTACAGGTTTTTTAGTCACAGATTTATTTTGTCAAAGTCATTTTATTTGCAAAAGTGGATACAAAAATAATATAAAGTAATATGCACTTGAGAACCTTAAAATAAATTACAGCTGTAGAGTGAGGTGGTGTGAGCTAAATAATTACCTTGTGGGAAGGTGCATTGGTAATTCATTTAAAAAATAAGTGATGTTTAACTGAATGAAAGTGTGTTGTAATAAACAGGAAAATATTTAAGAAATTTTTACTGGTAGGATGCTTGATTTATTAATTAGTAAGAAAATTATATTGGAAATTTATGATTGATTAAATTAAATTTATTGATACTATAGGAAGAATCTAAAAAATAGCAGTTTAAAAGTCTATTCCAAAAATGTTCAAATATATAGGCATATTAAAATATAAACTTGTAAATATAAAAATTTTTATATTCACAAGATATTTTTTTAAAGACTTATCTACAGGGTCCATACAGGTATTCCATCTATGATACACTGACTTTTCCTGATTATGACATTATTTGCTGACTTATTAAATTGTAATTAGAAAAAGATAATGTCTGCTGAGGAGGGGTGTTGGCCCAAAATGCTCAACTGTAGTGGCATACAAGATTACGTTACAGTAAATATATTTTAATTGAAAATTGTTTTTTTTCTCTTTCCTCAGTATAACAAGTCCTAGTTCACAAGAATGTTCAAAGTGGACAAAAGTATAATGTAAGTAATTAAAGACAAGAAGCACGTATCAACAATCAAAATAAAGTAATATAAAATTAATTTTTCATTGTAGATTTTCACATTGTATTTAGTTTTTTTCATTTTCTGATTGACTTGTTTAGTTCATTTTGGTTTTGTTTTCTCTGTGCAAGAAGTGTTGGATTTATTGTGTAAACTAAAGCCATGCATCACAAAAGAAAATGAAAAGCTTTAACACAAAAGATAGACATAATTTGTCGGAGTAAAGATGGAAAATCTCAATTTGAAGTTGGTAAAAAAAAATGGCTTCAAGCAAGCACACAATTTCAGAGATTTGGAAATCAAGAAAAAAACTACAGCAGGATTTTCTTAAATACAACAGTTCTACCAAATAAATAAAGTAGTCATACTATCAATTATACAATTTAGGCCACATAATAGGGTTAAATGTAAAATTAAGTACAGGAGTAGCAGCCTCATTGTATGTCAAATATTTTAGTAGTAATCTTATTTATGTATGCAATTTTCATGCAGGTGGCACTTGGCCCTGAAGTTGAAAACCAGTGTAATTAAGATCTGTTCAAATGTATTCACAATCCTACTATGTAATAATGTAATTCTAACACGATTCTACTGTAGAGTAATATACTTTTTAATATAACAGACAAGTCTGTAATAATAGAGAGGTTGCGGCCGACATTTTCAACGCGAAAATGTGTACGTCAGACGTTCAGCGACGCCATCCTGTAAGCCTAGAAGTTTGACAATGGCATTTAGAACGCCAAGCATGATTCCACTGACGTTCCAAATGCCATTGTCAAAGTTCTAGGCTTACAGGATGCGGCACTGAATGTCTAATGTACACGTTTTCGCATTGAAAACATCGGCCACCTCCTCTCTAATGAGTGGTAATGATAAAACAGACTTTCGTTATAACAGACCAATTTCTTTGGTCCTGTGGTGGTCTGTTATATCAAGCTTTTACTGTAATATCTAAGGAAACAATAAAGATTTAAGTGTTAATAGCAATAAAATATACTTGTTTGTGGTAATAAAAGGTAAAACTTTCATTGTGTATGCCTGATGAAAATATCTTAACTTAATATATGAAAAAGTGCACTTTTTAATGTTCATCTTTGTTTTTATATTACTGTAAGGAAAAACATTTCTTCAAAAATTTTTTCTTTATTTTTTGGTAATAAACTAAATTCAAAGATTTATCTAAGAGTAGAAGTGACAGATTCTGTTTGAATAAAAAATAAGCATCTGCTTTAGAATGGCTCCATGAAAAGAACAAAAACAAAAAGTCAGAGATTAAAGTAGTTTTAACTTCAATACTTGTGCTTCTGTTAATTTGTGACTTCATATTTTCTATTTATAAAAGAATAAGCATAAGCACATGTCCTCATTATTCCCTCATTCCTTCAACAAAAATATATCAAGATTGATCAAAATATAAGTTTCAATAACTTGTAAAATTATGTAAAGACTTAAATATCTGATATTTTTTTGAATGGATTCTAATTATAAAAATCAAAAGATCACACTAATTTAGATTTTATTAATTCTTCTATTAACTCAAATTTATTTTTAAAAATATACAATTTACATATCTTACCAATTGACATGGTTTCATAATTAGCAAATACACTACTCCCATCTGAGGACGCACTGCTGCCACTTAATGAATCACCTGTAAATAAATATTATTATTCAATAACTACTACTCTAAATTTTTCAAATGTATAAGTTATATCAATTACCATTTTTTCCTTTGGATTTTGATCTTCTAGGAGAATTTTTATCTCTTTTTTTCTTGGAAGCTGAGTTATAAATATAAAATTATTTTATACTTATCACTACCACAGTAAATAAAAAAATTAATACTTACACTTTCTATCAGAACTATAATTCCAGTCACTATCATTATCATAATCATCAACATCACTTTCACCTTTTCCACTGTTTGCAATTCTGAATAAATATAAATAATAGGATACACATTAAATACATACATTTAAGAACACTCATCATTACAGTAAAGATATGCAAGAAAATATATATATATACATAGTATATTTTGTCCATTTAACACAAATGCACTATCTGACGATAAAGTAAATGCATTAATAAATATCAAGTTTTAAATACTAAATTATTGTAAATTTTCTAATTTTATTTTCTTTTTTTTGGAACTGTTAATGTGAATTATTAAATGCTAATTTGAAGAACAAAACCTACTACATAACCTGCAGAAATTTC
>NW_019385689.1:169730-188914 GCF_000671375.1 Centruroides sculpturatus | reverse complement strand
AATAAAATCATAATTTCTGATTATTGGTAGCCGAGATTTTACGATTTTAAAATAAAAACGGCTGAAGCTAGTACCCTTGATAACCTGGAATCTAATAAAAAATATACTAAAAAAATTGAAACAAAAGAAGAAGAAATCGATTTAATAGAATCCGTATACAGGAGTAATTATTTCGAAGTCAACAATAAGTTCTACACGCAACAAACAAGCACAAGCAGGGGTTCAGTCATAGGCCCGAAGCCAGCAGAACTTGTCATAGTAAATATAGATAAACAATTAAACAATTACAGGCATAAAGTTTTATAAACGATATGTGGATAACATAATTATACTATATGACCAAGATATAGTAAAATTACAACAAATAGAATAAAAAATAAACAAATCAAACGATAATATTAAATTTAAGGTAGAAAATGAGGCAAACACAAAAATAAATTACTTTGACATTAAAATAATCGTAAAGGCAAAGGAGATATGAACTTACATTTCGAAAGTATGTATTATTAGACAAACAAGCAACACTTTATACCAAAATAAACACAAAATAAGTCATGTCATTGATAAATTCCAATACAAATGGCACTTACGTCATTTTTACGTTTCGTATGTTTGTTCGCCTTTCTTTTACCAATGCTTAATTTATTATTATAAATTGTATTAATTTCTACAGAATTTTCATTTTTATTATCTAAATTTAGTTTATAATCAAGTAAATAAAATGCTATTATCCATTGCGAATTATCACAATGTCAAGCCGTAAATTTTAATCATATATTTTTAAATTTATTCAAATTTATAATATATTCTCTCCNTTACAGGAAAATAAAGTAAATAAAACATTATAAAGAAAGAAAAGTATCAAAATAACTAATAAAATCATAATTTCTGATTATTGGTAGCCGAGATTTTACGATTTTAAAATAAAAACGGCTGAAGCTAGTACCCTTGATAACCTGGAATCTAATAAAAAATATACTAAAAAAATTGAAACAAAAGAAGAAGAAATCGATTTAATAGAATCCGTATACAGGAGTAATTATTTCGAAGTCAACAATAAGTTCTACACGCAACAAACAAGCACAAGCAGGGGTTCAGTCATAGGCCCGAAGCCAGCGGAACTTTCATAGTAAATATAGATAAACAATTAAACAATTACAGGCATAAAGTTTTATAAACGATATGTGGATAACATAATTATACTATATGACCAAGATATAGTAAAATTACAACAAATAGAATAAAAAATAAACAAATCAAACGATAATATTAAATTTAAGGTAGAAAATGAGGCAAACACAAAAATAAATTACTTTGACATTAAAATAATCGTAAAGGCAAAGGAGATATGAACTTACATTTCGAAAGTATGTATTATTAGACAAACAAGCAACACTTTATACCAAAATAAACACAAAATAAGTCATGTCATTGATAAATTCCAATACAAATGGCACTTACGTCATTTCTAGTTTCGTATGTTTGTTCGCCTTTTTTTTTTACAAATGCTAAATTTATTATTATTAATTGTATTAATTTATACAGAATTTTCATTTTTATTATCTAAATTTAGTTTATAATCAAATAAATAAAATGCAATTATACATTGCGAATTATCACAATGTCAAGCTGCAAATTTCAATCATATATTTTTAAATTTATTCAAATTTATAATATATTCTCTCCGACTGAAATTAATGGCTTGTTCCTGTACATTATACTTTTCCTGTTAACGACAAAGTTATGCTAGACATCTCTCTGTCCTCTTTCAAGGAAAATGTTTGAATTTAATTAACGCGATTTCCGTTCAAAACAGATAGTACCTATATAATTAATTGGGACATGTGTTAATTAGTTCCTCGAATTCATGCTGAATGCACAGGTAAAGGTGGAAAGTGATGTTACGCGGTTAAGAATTGTAGAACCTCCTTCTACTTTGTGTTATCTAGTTACAAGCTACTTATCTGTAACGTGTTAGTTCCAGTATCCACGAGAACAGATAATTTAGATTTTAATACTGTATACATGTAAAAATGATATTATAAACACCTAATAATGAAGCACTACTAGATTTATTTAATAAATTTTTAATAAGAATTTTGTTGCTATACGTTCAGTTAGATAGATTGCTCTTGATAACAGACGCATAAACACACGCTGATATTATTACACAAGCGTCAGTTTTATTATAATACTAGCTGAGTGCTGTGTTGTCACAGCTAAAAACAATGATATTGATTACAGAAATACACATTTAGTAATCTGAGAATTTATATTAATTACTGTAAAACACACGAATTGGCTCGGGATTTAAATAAGAACTGTGGGATTGAGCAAAGTTGCGGCTGAGAACACCAGGATGTGTTTGGATATTTGGGAGATTAATAATCCAATTTCGGTAAATAAACGTTAAAAATATGAGAAAAAAATCCATTTCTTTGTGATATTTTGAGAGGGATCGAACCGATTGTCAGCATTTATTATACAATTTTTTATTATACTCGTTACTACCTTCAAAATTAATTTTTTCCGAGCTATATAATAGTTAATTTAACATAAACTTCCGGTTATTTATGTTGCTTTTCAGATAATTTTTATACATTTTTATCATTAATTTTTACGCTTCTTGTAGGAAAAAACGTGGTGAACATTTCTGTTCAGTTGTCACTTGTAATTTACTTAATAAAATCTATAATTTATGAACTAATGGAATAACTGGGAAACTTGAAAGATGTTTGAAGATATCGAAGAAAAAATTTAAAATGTTATTTTCATCTTACTAAATATTTTTGCTCTATCAAATATATACAAGAATTGTTCAAATAAACGGTTAACGACTGCAATAAAAGAATTAAAACGGATATACACTGTAATATACAAATATATATAAATTCTTTAAAGGAAACTTTATAGAAAATTATACAAGGGAAGCCAAGCTCGGAGATAAACAATTACATCAATAAATTTTTATTTAATTATTTAATTTTGTGAAATTTTTGAGTCAGATACATATTTTTATAATCGAAGATATGAGGTTACTTTTCCTTGTTTTTATAACTTACACATTTATTTTACATAAGAGCACTTTTGAAAGATAAATTTTATTGTTTATTACGCCGAAAATAGGTATTACAACTACAAAAAATAAGACAAATTTAAAACAATAGCATCATTTTTTAAAGCAAAAACGACCCCAAAATTAAAATATAATTTCAAAAAATGTACTCTATTCTTTTGAATTATTGCCCTGTTAAAATAATACCCAACTATAAAAATCATACCAACGATAAACCAAAAAATCAAGATTAAACCAGAATATTTAGATTAAAACGAGTTTAAACTAAGATTTAATTAATAGATTAAAATTATTCCAAAATGAAACCAAATTACTTACACTAAACCTGTGTGAGAATTCGGACGCAAGTGTAAATTTCACACTACTGCGTCACATCGAAGGTGACTTTCATTGTCCGATGAGGGACCACCCTTCCTACCAGGAGATCGCTCGGTTATACAGTGACTGCGTCGTTTAAGTAAATATCCAATTGGCGGCAGCAAACGTGTGATGCTGTGTACAGGTTAATCCAGAAGGTCATCGGCGAGGGTAAAACTACATCCCGTGATTTCCGATAAGTCCGAGCGACTCGATGAAAAATAACCAAAAAAGGCAATGAATATTTTTAAGGCGGAGGGAGATGGTGATAAATCTGGAGAACCGTCAAATTCAAGTAAACAACAAACGCTACAAAGACAATTACGTCAGAAAAAGTCCCAGATATTTCCCACGATTAGCGGGTATAAAAAGGGGTCGGATTTGCTTCTCGCGGCGATCAGCCGAAGAAAACAGCCGGGAATCCACCCTCAGCCTACATCTCCTGGTCAATACCGCCCTATCTTCCATCGCTCCAGATCGCCATCCAAGGGAACTTCGATTGGAACCGTCGATCCCAGTGAGTCCTACCAACGCCCTATACGAAGAGATCACATCCTACGAGGTAAACTCTTGCCGAATTTTGTCTCTCATTCCAACACGTCCCTCTTACAGACGTCTCTCTCGGTCTTTAGTTTAGGTTAGGATATAAAATAGATTATTACTTTTATATCGCGTGTGTTATTTATGTTTATTTTCTTTGATATGTATAATCTCTTAATTGTTTAATAAATGTGTTAGTATTGTTCAACCCGTGTAGTTATCTGGACACCTTGTCACGACCCTATCGCCCCTCCCACTCATTCAACAACACCATCAGTCAAGTTCAAATATACTTCAGAGCCAGTTAAATTTAAACTTAATGTATATTGAAAATAAACGCATGTACAGTTACAATTAAAGTTCACATATAAGAATTACAAACATTAGATATTAACAAAGTTCAAGGTAATCATCCACTGCGACAGGTCCGTCGGAAAAGCACCTTGCGACGTACAAATTCAAAGTCCACAACAATACAACAAGAAGATGAGGCAATCTTCTAAAACAGCTTAGGCGAACTAAGGTCAGCGTGAGTTCACTTCCTATGTCCGAAGCAAACTGATCTTCCCGCCAGAACTTCAATGCTTTTATAGGATTGAAACAGCATTGGATTCCACCAATCAGCATTTGCCAGCTCTATAAGACGTCCGCTGATGGTCTGATGTCTTTTAGCCAATGAGCGGTCGAGTATTCAAATGGTCTGATCGCCGTTTCTATGGCGACAACGGTCGTTCGTAAAAAGGCGGGAAAAGAGTGTGCCAGACGATTTATATCCCGACACCTCCACGGCTGAGGATCAAACTGAGCTTACTCAAGCTTGTTTGATTCCTTCCACAACACCAGACAATCTTACAAAAATCGTCCGATATCGGACTGACCCACACATCCGGAACATCCGGGAATTTTACCCGTCTACGCGCAGAGATGCCTTTGCTACCTATGCCTAATAACCGCTTTCGTAAAGCCAACGCAATCCGGTATGGGGTAAAACCGTTTCGGGATCCACCCTCCAGTAAGTGTCCAGATGTTTTTCTTTTTCAGTCTATTACCGAAAATCGAGTTGTAATCCTCCGACACGTCATCCCGCTCCGTCTGTGCCGACGTCGGGGGAAGCGGAGGAACTCCCCTTACTCTCCCGTCCATCTTCCGCGATCGTACAGCTGTCGCGGGGACAGAGTTTGAACTAGTTCCCCGAATCTCCCGTCGGAATCAAGTACTATTCTTACAGCGAACGTTCGCTTTTCTACCACATCTGGCCATTTCCACTGGATATCCAATTTGTCATCCGGGGAAGACTTTTCCACGAGAACCGTATCCCCGATGTTATATCCTTTTTTCCGTGCTTCCACGTTGTTAGGCACTGCATACTCTTCTCGTTTTACGTCCGTATGCTTAGTTGCAAGATCGTGGACCGCTTTGATCCGATCCATCTCTACATTCCCTACTTCTAACCTACGGGTCATTTCACGCATCAATCCTGCGGTACAATTTGTCCCCTGATCGTACCACATCAGTTTGGGACAACACGTCCGCGTAAAGAATCGCATCAATACCGAACAAGTGACCTTCGCTGACAGCAATCTCATCCCTTCCACTTCTGACCAGCGGGTGCATAATCCGATTATGCTAACTGCGTATCGATGACCGTTAGATGACAAGGGATCAATCGGTACAATCACGCCTATGTTAACCACTTGAAACGGGGTTGAGAATCGAGTGAGTGGTGTAGCTGGGGTCCTATCTAGGACTAGATCAGGCGCACTTACTAAGCACCTACGACTATTCTGGCAGTACTTCCGAATGTCGATCGCCATTCCCGACCAATGGAAGCCCTCGCGAACGCGACTTGCTAATTTCCGACTGCCAAACTGTCCACCGCACGGAGCTTTCTGTGCTAAACCTAACACTTCCGTTCTCCGTTCTTGGGGAACAACTACCTAATTAATGGGCCTGCCGAACGAACTATCTTGCCGATATAGTATCCCGTCCTCTACAGTTAACCCATCTTTCTTATGCTTAGCGGCCTCCCACAATCGAGAAAGTGACTCGTCCTGGACTTGGGCGTCTCGTACTTCTGTTCCTTTCTCATTTTCGGTGCTATTTTCACCTCACCCCGCCTCTGAGAAAGGTTCCGGTTCCTTTCCCTGATGGTTTCCGTTCCCATCTACCCTTAAGCTCTTTACATGCCTTCCTCCCTTTCCCTGGAGTTTCTCCTTTCGGTCTAATAACATCCGGGAATCCCCTTCAGATAATAGAGCATCCGTGTTCTGGTGTAACTTGTCTGTCACGGCACAAGTCACAATCGCCGGCTCACACGTTCCTGTGAGGTCTTCCTCCCACAGCCCTATCGGTATCGTTACCAAATCAGTCTGGTGACCGAAGGATCCAACCTGTTGGATTTCCTCCTTTGTTTCCACCACCAATGATCCCTTATGACCGAAATCTCATCCTTAGAATCGACCATAGCCGAGAGACTATTTCTGTCGCCTACCGGCTTGATTCTTTTCAGCGCCTCCTTTACCTTTGGTTGATCACAGGCCGTTACCCCTGCTACCAAAGGATCGTTTGTTTGGGATGTCTTGTTCGTAGCTACTAGCCGTGCCTGTTTGGACTGATTGGATGCCCTCCGCTTAGGACAAGCTCTCCTGCAGTGCCCAGCCCTTCCACAGGCATTACAATTAGCCTTGGGGGTTCGTTCGACATAACTCTGTGCCGAGAAAATGGGTTTCCTCATCATTCCTCTCTGAGAGCCCCGTCACCCTCCAACCTCCTCGCTATTACTGGCCGACCTACTACCTGACACCTCCCCAAACTCCTCTGTGACCTTAGCTACTCCCACAGGCTAGCCCCATCCCTGGGAACCTGAGTCGTCTAATTCCTTCTTGACTACCTGACCCGCCGAGCTCTTCGCCTCAAAGAGCCGCCTATCTTGCTCTAATAGGCGTTTCGCTTCCCTCAGCTCGGCTTTCGAGCGTTCAAGCCGTAACTTAAGTTCTTCTGTTTTGTTCCGTGATTCGCCTCCTAGCACGCTCGACCTGAACTGCTCAGATCCAGCGATTTCCGTTTGCGATTTCAGCATTTCGAGATCCCCTCGTGAACCACTTCCTGTTAGGGCCGCCTTTACCTTACGAGCGTAATCGTCATAATCTGCTTTGCCGAGATCGCCCTCTGCGTCTCGAGTCTCCTTAAGTAATTTTTTCTGCTCCAAATCGATTTCTGCCAACCTAGCCTTGGCCTTAGCTTCAACTTCCGCCAACCTGGCCTTGGATTCCGCTGTCCTCCTTTTAACCTCAGCGAGTTCAACCCGTAGTCTCATCAATTCGAGCTCGTTTTCTGGGACGCCTTTTCCCCGCCCCACTTGTCTCTGCCTGTCTCGGTCGTCTGACCTCCCCGGCTCATCGTCTTCCCAATCCCCAGTTTGCAAACACCTCGATTTTGCGCCTCTAGGCATCTCTGTGCTAGCGAGTAAAATAAAGTTTTACCTGGGTCAATGATTGCTGGTGTTCCTCTGTCCTTATGTCCGTCGCAGATCAGCCTTTCCGATTCTTGGTAGTTCGAAGTACGTAATCCTGTCGAATCTTGTGTAATCCTGTAGTAATCCTGTCGAGACTGCGCCAGTCAAGTTCAAATATACTTCAGAGCCAGTTAAATTTAAACTTAATGTATATTGAAAATAAACGTATGTACAGTACAGTTACAATTAAAGTTTACATATAAGAATTACAAACATTAGATATTAACAAAGTTCAAGGTAATCATCCACTGCGAAAGGTCTGTCGGAAAAGCACCTTGCGACGTACAAATTCAAAGTCCACAACAATACAACAAGAAGATGAGGCAATCTTCTAAAACAGCTTAGGCGAACTAAGGTCAGCGTGAGTTCACTTCCTATGTCCGAAGCAAACTGATCTTCCCGCCAGAACTTCAATGCTTTTATAAGATTGAAACAGCATTGGACTCCACCAATCAGCATTGGATTCCACCAATCAGCATTTACCAGCTCTATAAGACGTCCGCTGATGGTCTGATGTCTTTTAGCCAATGAGCGGTCGAGTATTCAAATGGTCTGACCGCCGTTTCTATGGCGACAATGGTTGTTCGTAAAAATACAGGAAGAGCATGTGCCAGATGATTTTTATCCCGACACCATCCCTGACAACGAAGCCGATAAGTGGGTCTTCACTCTAACCTCCTCGGTTCACACCTAAATTAAACCAAAAAATTAAGATTAAATTAAAAATCAAAACTAAATTAAGGTTGAACCAAAATATGAAGACTGAACCAAGATTAAATTAAAGTTAAATCGAAATATCAATATGAAACAAAGGTTAAACAAAAATATCAAGATTAAACCCGGATTAAATTAAAAGATCAAGAATAAACAAAGATTCGACCAAAAGATTAAGATCAAATTATGATTTAACCAATAGTTTAAGATTAAACCAAGCTTAAACCAAAAGATTAAGATTTAATCAATATTAAACCAAAAAATTAACATAAAACCAAGATTAAACTAACTATAATGATTAAACACATTAAGAATCTTAATGAAATTCGAATTTATTAGATTCATCTAAGTATTTAATCTCAGCTTAATTTTTAAAATATCATATTACTTTGTAAATTGAAACTGTCTATAGAAAATTGGTACAAGTGTTACATAATCTAAATATATAAAATTGCTTGTCCTGACTGACTCATTCATTCATTCACTGATTCATCATCGCCCAGAGCAAACCGCTTAACCTAAAGAGGTGAAATTTGGTACACAGTTAGGGTACGTCATGGAAACGCACACTAAGAAAGGATTTTTCGAAATTCCAACGCGGGGGGGAGAGGGAGAGGATTAAGTCTTAACCGGAAAAACGGCTTCCACTGTACTATTTTAGATGCGATTTTTTTGTTTTTATCTGTGTTGTAGTAGGGTATGCCATGAGAATGCATACTAAGAAGGGATTTTTTGAAATTTCCCCGCGGGGGGTGAGGGAGAGCATTAAGGCTTAACCGGAAGAACGGCTTCTACTGCGCTATTTTAGATGCGATTTTTTGTTTTTATCTGCGTTTTAGTAGTGAATGCCATGGCAATGCACACTAAGAAGAGATTTTTAGAAAGTCCCCCGCGGGGGGTGAGGAAGAGCATTAAGTCTTAACCGGAAGAACGGCTTCCACTGTACTATTTTAGATGCGATTTTTTTGTTTTTATCTGTGTTGTAGTAGGGTATGCCATGAGAATGCATACTAAGAAGGGATTTTTTGAAATTTCCCCGCGGGGGGTGAGGGAGAGCATTAAGGCTTAACCGGAAGAACGGCTTCTACTGCGCTATTTTAGATGCGATTTTTTGTTTTTATCTGCGTTGTAGTAGGGTATGCCATGAGAATGTACACTAAGAAGGGATTTTTAGAAATTTCCCCGCGGGGGGTGAGGGAGAGAATATAGTTTTCATCGAGTACTTAGGTGTATTAAATTAATAACATTTCAGACATTGTTATAAATATTTTTATCCATTTCGATTTTAAAAATGTTCGAACCGTTTTAAATTCGAATTTGTTATTTCGTATTCGTATTGTATGCGTTTTAGTAGGGTATGCCATGAGAATGGACACTAAGAAGGGATTTTTCTAAATTCTCCCGCGGGGGGAGAGGGAGAGGATTAAGCTTAACCGGAAGAATGGCTTCTACTGTACTATTTTAGATGCGATTTTTTGTTTTCAACTACGTTTAGTCTTCATCGAGTACTTAGGTGTATTAAATTGATCACATTTCAGACATTGTTTAAATATTTTTATATATTTCAATTTTAAAAATGTTCGAACCGTTTTAAATTCGAATTTGTTATTGCGTATTGGTTCGATTATAGAACGATTGTAAACGTTTCAGAAAATTGATCAAATTGAAAATAGTTCGTTTGATTTTCGGCAATTCTCTTCAGCGGTAGGTGTTATATAACAATTACTATGGTTATTGAAATATTGGATGTAAATGGGGTTTGCTTGCAAAACCTCCGCTGACGAAGTCGCGGGTAACAGCTAGTAGAAATATAAAAAGCATATGATTCGTATAAAAACAATAGAATTTTTGTAATAACTAACAGAATTCGACTTTTTCAAGAACATAAGTCTTCAGAAATAGTTTTTATTAGGTTAAAGTTCAATTTGTCATGTTTACAAATAAAAATTAGTGTTTTTCGGTTGTGTGATAAAACCATCTCAACGAGAATTTTTATATTTTCTATTTTAACATAAAATATCAATTTAAATATCGATAATAAACTAATTTCCTTACGTCATTAAACACAAACATATATACGACAGACAATTTATTTCAATTACTTGCTTTCAGAAGTAACTATTAGAATATCTATGGGCGAAATTTTTTTTATTAGAACACGAATCGTTTAGAGATTTTAATTTGTATTATTTAAAATTAGAGCCGGTACAAAGTTAATTGCTTAGTCTACACGTGTAACGTACCTGTACGTGTATATTCAGGCTATTGCAAATAATTTCATTGTTCCAACATAGATTTTTTGTAATTTTCTACCGCAAATCAGTTATAGTTTAGTGCTTTTATCATCGTAACACTTGAAATATGAACGTGTTCATGCTTGTTTTCACGTTATTCTTTGCACGTCGGTATGAATCAAAAATCTTATTAGATGAATTACGTTCGGGATTTAGTTAGTCATTACCAGTAACAATTCGAAAAATTTCGATAATTAAGTTATATTTTAAATAGGTTTATGACATTCGTTTCTTCACCAAATTGATGTTACCTTTCCTTACATTACAATTAACAAAATTGGTCAATTCACGTTTACCTTTACTCAATTTAAAAATTTGTTCGGTAGTTAAAAATGTATTTTCTTTAAAATTAGATCATATATTCGTTTTGTTTCTAATGTATAATCAGTTTCACTAAAAACTAATTAAAGTGAGTCCACAAGGAGCTAAAAACATCATGTACTTCCTGAATTGCAAAACTCCAGAATTCCATCTAAGCTCCTCCTGACAATTCTGAAATGTATCGAAGCTACAAACAATGGGCCCTGTACAATCCTAGTTACGTGCTTTCGAAAATTATCGTGTTGGCAAATGCTACAATTAAATATTCTATTATATAATTGATTTAATAAACAGAAAATATATTTGAAATTATTGGAAAATGTTATATATGTTTGTAGAAATATGTAAAATTCCATTTCATTCGCATAAATCACGGAAAAGAAATTCCTTGTGAAATAGGAATGCGTTTCATTCACACGAAGTTATTTCATGTACGAATGTAATGATTCCAATTCAAATTATGTTATTTATGATTCGTTTCGAATCTTTAAATAATCGTTTGAGAATATTCAGACTTCGAAAATTGTTAAATATTCATTAAAGACTGAACTGATCATTTCATTTATATTTTCTGTTAATGATAAGGAAACACTTAAATTTTATATTAGTATTTGTACTTTCAATTATAAATGAAGATACTACATTTTATTTCTATCTTATAAAAGTCAAAATATATACGTTCATATGTTCGTTTTAATGTTACGTAAATGGTTCTCAGCTCCAGCAGGAAATTTAGCTTGAATAAGTTTAAACCAAAAAATACGATTTAAACAAGTTTAAACTAAAAGATAGAGATTATCACGAGTTTAAACCAGAATATCAAGATTGAACTAACATTAAAACGAAAGATTAAATTCAAGCCGAGTTTATACCAAAAGATCCAGATCAAACCAAGTTCAAACAAAACATTACAAATTTCACCGAGTTTAAAATAAAAGATTATAAATATACCGAGTTTATACCAAAAGATCCAGATCAAACCAAGTTCAAACAAAACATTACAAATTTCACCGAGTTTAAAATAAAAGATTATAAATATACCAAGTTCAAACCAAAAGATCGAGAATTAACAAAGTTCGAGTTATAAGATAAAAATTTAATCAAGTTCGAACAAAAAAAATCAAGATTAAATCAACAATAAACCGAAAAACCATGAATTTAAGAATTAACCATATTTAAACCAAAATCTAGAGATTAATCCAAGTTTATACTGAAAGAGTAAGAGTAAAACAAGAGATAAGCAAAAGATACAGATTTTATCCAAGTTTAAACAAAAAAATCAAATTTAATCCAAAAGATTAAAATCGAACAAAGTTTACATTAAAAGATCAAAAACAAACCATGTTAGAACAAAACGATACAATTTAAACTAGTTTAAACTAAAAATTTAGAATAAACGAACATTACACCAACATATTAAGATTAAACCAAGTTTAAACTGAAAGATTAAGATCAAACCAATTTAAAACAAATACATACACATTTAATCTAGTTTAAACGAAAAGATTAAAATTTAATTAAGTTCAAACGAAAAAATCATAACTAAACTAACAATAAACCCAAAAATTGGTATCTAACCAAGTTTAAACAAAAAAATCAAGATGTAACCAGGTTTAAACCAGAAGATTAAGATCAAATCGAGTAAAAACCAAAAGTTACGGATTTTACCAAAATTAAACCAAAAAATTGAAATTTAACCAAGTTTAAATCAAGAGATCAAGATATAATCAAGTTTAAAGTAAAATATTACAATTTAATCATATTTAGACCAAAAAGTCATAACTAAACTAACATTGAACCCAAAAATTGATATGAAACGAAGTTTTGACAAAAAGATCAAGATCAAACAAAGAAAAAATGCAAATTTAATTAAATTTAAACGAAAACATTAAGAATGAACCAACTTTAAACCAAAAGATTAAAATTTAACTAAGTTTAAACCAAAAGATTAAGGGTTAATCAAATTTAAACCACAAGATTAAGATAAACCCAGTTTTCACCAACAAGTCAAGATTAAACCAAATACTAAACCAAAAAATTAAAATTAAAAAAGTTTAAACCGATAGATTTAGATTTAATGAAGTTTAAACCAATAAATTAAAATTAAACCAAGTTTAAATCAAAACATATAAAACTAACCTAATTTAAACCAAAAGATTAAGATTAAACCAAATTTAAATCAAAAGATTAAGATGAAAACAAGATAAAACCACAAAATACAGATTTAATCANGTACAAAGTTAATTGCTTAGTCTACACGTGTAACGTACCTGTACGTGTATATTCAGGCTATTGCAAATAATTTCATTGTTCCAACATAGATTTTTTGTAATTTTCTACCGCAAATCAGTTATAGTTTAGTGCTTTTATCATCGTAACACTTGAAATATGAACGTGTTCATGCTTGTTTTCACGTTATTCTTTGCACGTCGGTATGAATCAAAAATCTTATTAGATGAATTACGTTCGGGATTTAGTTAGTCATTACCAGTAACAATTCGAAAAATTTCGATAATTAAGTTATATTTTAAATAGGTTTATGACATTCGTTTCTTCACCAAATTGATGTTACCTTTCCTTACATTACAATTAACAAAATTGGTCAATTCACGTTTACCTTTACTCAATTTAAAAATTTGTTCGGTAGTTAAAAATGTATTTTCTTTAAAATTAGATCATATATTCGTTTTGTTTCTAATGTATAATCAGTTTCACTAAAAACTAATTAAAGTGAGTCCACAAGGAGCTAAAAACATCATGTACTTCCTGAATTGCAAAACTCCAGAATTCCATCTAAGCTCCTCCTGACAATTCTGAAATGTATCGAAGCTACAAACAATGGGCCCTGTACAATCCTAGTTACGTGCTTTCGAAAATTATCGTGTTGGCAAATGCTACAATTAAATATTCTATTATATAATTGATTTAATAAACAGAAAATATATTCGAAATTATTGGAAAATGTTATATATGTTTGTAGAAATATGTAAAATTCCATTTCATTCGCATAAATCACGGAAAAGAAATTCCTTGTGAAATAGGAATGTGTTACATTCACACGAAGTTATTTCATGTACGAATGTAATGATTCCAATTCAAATTATGTTATTTATGATTCGTTTCGAATCTTTAAATAATCGTTTGAGAATATTCAGACTTCGAAAATTGTTAAATATTCATTAAAGACTGAACTGATCATTTCATTTATATTTTCTGTTAATGATAAGGAAACACTTAAATTTTATATTAGTATTTGTACTTTCAATTATAAATGAAGATACTACATTTTATTTCTATCTTATAAAAGTCAAAATATATACGTTCATATGTTCGTTTTAATGTTACGTAAATGGTTCTCAGCTCCAGCAGGAAATTTAGCTTGAATAAGTTTAAACCAAAAAATACGATTTAAACAAGTTTAAACTAAAAGATAGAGATTATCACGAGTTTAAACCAGAATATCAAGATTGAACTAACATTAAAACGAAAGATTAAATTCAAGCCGAGTTTATACCAAAAGATCCAGATCAAACCAAGTTCAAACAAAACATTACAAATTTCACCGAGTTTAAAATAAAAGATTATAAATATACCAAGTTCAAACCAAAAGATCGAGAATTAACAAAGTTCGAGTTATAAGATAAAAATTTAATCAAGTTCGAACAAAAAAAATCAAGATTAAATCAACAATAAACCGAAAAACCATGAATTTAAGAATTAACCATATTTAAACCAAAATCTAGAGATTAATCCAAGTTTATACTGAAAGAGTAAGAGTAAAACAAGAGATAAGCAAAAGATACAGATTTTATCCAAGTTTAAACAAAAAAATCAAATTTAATCCAAAAGATTAAAATCGAACAAAGTTTACATTAAAAGATCAAAAACAAACCATGTTAGAACAAAACGATACAATTTAAACTAGTTTAAACTAAAAATTTAGAATAAACGAACATTACACCAACATATTAAGATTAAACCAAGTTTAAACTGAAAGATTAAGATCAAACCAATTTAAAACAAATACATACACATTTAATCTAGTTTAAACGAAAAGATTAAAATTTAATTAAGTTCAAACGAAAAAATCATAACTAAACTAACAATAAACCCAAAAATTGGTATCTAACCAAGTTTAAACAAAAAAATCAAGATGTAACCAGGTTTAAACCAGAAGATTAAGATCAAATCGAGTAAAAACCAAAAGTTACGGATTTTACCAAAATTAAACCAAAAAATTGAAATTTAACCAAGTTTAAATCAAGAGATCAAGATATAATCAAGTTTAAAGTAAAATATTACAATTTAATCATATTTAGACCAAAAAGTCATAACTAAACTAACATTGAACCCAAAAATTGATATGAAACGAAGTTTTGACAAAAAGATCAAGATCAAACAAAGAAAAAATGCAAATTTAATTAAATTTAAACGAAAACATTAAGAATGAACCAACTTTAAACCAAAAGATTAAAATTTAACTAAGTTTAAACCAAAAGATTAAGGGTTAATCAAATTTAAACCACAAGATTAAGATAAACCCAGTTTTCACCAACAAGTCAAGATTAAACCAAATACTAAACCAAAAAATTAAAATTAAAAAAGTTTAAACCGATAGATTTAGATTTAATGAAGTTTAAACCAATAAATTAAAATTAAACCAAGTTTAAATCAAAACATATAAAACTAACCTAATTTAAACCAAAAGATTAAGATTAAACCAAATTTAAATCAAAAGATTAAGATGAAAACAAGATAAAACCACAAAATACAGATTTAATCAAGTTTAAATCAATAGATTAAGATTAAACCATATTCAAACCGAAAGATTAATATCAAACCAAGTTTAAACCGAAAGATTAAGATAAAAAAAGTTTAATTCAAAAGATTAAGATGTATTCAAAATTAAACCAATAGATTAAGGTATGACCAAGATTAAACTAACTATAATAATTAAACCAATTATGAATTTTTGTGAAATTCGAATTTATTAGATTCGTTTAAATATTTAATCTGAGCTGAATTTTTAAAATGTTATATTAATTTGTAAATCGAAACTGTCCATAGAAAACAAATAGAAGCGTTACAAAATGTTGCATAATAGAAATATAAAAAGCATATGATTTCTATAAAAACAATAGAATTTTTTAATAAGTAACAGAATTCGACTGTTTCAAAAATAAAATTTTTCAAAAATAGTTTTTATTAGGTTAAAGTTAATTTGTCATGTTTATAAATAGAAATTAGTGTTTTTCGGTTGTGTGATAAAACCATCTATACGAGAATTTCTATCCTATCTTTTTTAACCTAAAATATCAATTTAAATATCGATAATAAACTAATTTTCTTACGTCATTAAACACAAACATATACAACAGACAATTTATTTCAATTACTTGCTTTAAGAAGTAACTATTAGAATGTCAACGCGCAAACTTTTTCTATTAGAACATGAGTCGTTTAGAGATTTCTCTCGGTTTTGATTTGTATTATTTAAGATTACAGTCGGTACAAAGTTAATTACTTAATCTGCACGTGTAACGTACGTGTCTATGCAAACTGTTTCAAATAGTTTCATTGTTCTCGATACAGATTTTTTGTAATCTTCTACCGCAAATGAGTTATTGTTAAATGCTATTATTGTTGCAGTCAAAACCCATTTTTAGTTAGAACGCGTTTAACAAGTTGAAACTAGTTTATACTTGATGTCTTTGATAAACCCGTTTTGTCTAGTTAAAACTAGTTTTAATTTAAATTCATTTCTGACTAACAGTAAATTCTAGTTTTAACTAGTTAAAACGCATCCTAATTATAAACTGGTTTAGACTGCAACATATAGAGTGATTCGCTGTAAAATGGTAAGCGGAAGAAGATGCCTATTTTTGATATTTTTAAACGGTGACGTCACGTATTGTCATGTGTTTGTATGATGAATCGTTGGGCCAATATTGACTGCAAAAAGCTGTAGTTGGCTACCGTAACTTCATTTTCTGCATCTCATAAGAATAAATGCTAGATAATAAGAAGTTTTTGTTGTAAAATGTTTCTAGAGTAATTTTAAACTAAGAGTTAAAATAGAATTTATTAAAAATTGCGAAAACAATTAATGTATGAAGTAGTTAAAACTCTAAAGTTTCCATTGTCAGCTACCACCGATCCCGATCAGACATGCTGGAGCATGTGACTCTACTAAGTATCTTACCCCAACAAATGGAAAATATGCCACATTTTTCTTGGGATAACGTGCCTATTTTTTGTTAGTTGATTTCCAATATGCCTATTTTTAATAAACTTTTGTTTTCTCGATTTATTGCAGGATATGCATTGAAATTATATAAGGACTTCTCAAATAAGTTTTTGGTTTGAAAAAAGCTTTCAGCTAGCTATAGAACACGTTAGAACGGGCGGAAACTTAACAATGCTTATACTGTGCTGTTATACTATGAAGTACTTTGTACTACATATGCAATAAATTAAATTTGGTTAAAATATTCAAAAATTAATTTTATGTTATTATATTTGTTACCTTACCCTAATGACATTTGGCATGTCACCTGGATACTTGGGTGAGATGCGTAAAATGCCAGACAGTGAAAAATTCGTCATTGCGAACACAATATACAAGTTTTTTAGAATAATCTCCAAAGTTTTATTTAAAAACATACTCCAGAATATGATATTTTCATTAGAGGGCTCCAAAACCCAAATTAGCGCTATAATTTCTTTCATAGCAAAATATTAGGCATCTTCCCCCGAATCACTATAGATAACTTTATTTATTTCCCCCAAACATATTTATGTAGCTGAAATTAGTTTTAACTAATGTTAAAAGTTAAAACTAGTTTTATCTAAAATCAAATCATGTACAGCAGTAAATTAATTAGACAAAACCAGTTTTGTCTAATTAATTTACTGCTAGTCAAAAATGTAAAACTAGAATTTACTGCTAGTCAAAAATGAATTTGAGTTAAAACTAGCTTTAACTAGAAAAAACTGGTATTAACAAAGGCATCCAATATAAACTAGTTTCAACTTGTTAAAACGCGTTCTAACTAAAAACGTGTTTTGACTGCAACATTATCATCTTAACACTAGAAATATGAAAGTGTTTATGCTTGTCTTCACGTTATTCTTTGCACGTCATTATAAATCAAAAATCTTATTAGGTGAATTAGGTTAGGAATTTAGTTAGTCATTACCAGTAATAATTCGAAAAATTTCGATAATTAAGTTATATTTTAAATAAGTTTATCACATTCGTTTTTTCACCAAAGTGATGTTACCTTTCCTTCCATTACAATTAACAAAATTGTTCAATTCACGTTTACCTTTACTCAATTTAAAAATTTGTTCGGTAGTTAACAAAAATATGTATTTTCTTTGAAATTAGATTACTTATTCGTTTTGTTTCTAATGTATAATCAGTTTCACTCAAAACTCCTGAGCTTGTAACTCCTGAATTATGAAACTCCAGAATTCTATCTAAGCTCTTCCTGATAATTCTGAAGTGTATCGAAGTTACAAACAATCGGCCCTGTAAAATCCTAGTTACGTGCTTTCGAGAATTATCGTGTTCGCAAATGCTACAATTAAATATTCTCTTATATAATTAATTTTATTAACAGAAAATATATTTGAAATTATTAGAAAATGTTATATATGTTTGCAGAAATATCTAAAATTCCATTTCATTCGCATAAATCACGGAAAAGAAATTCCTTGTGAAATAGGAATGCGTTTTATTCACACGAAGTTATTTCACGTACGAATGTAATGACTCCAATTCAAAATATGTTATTTGTGATTCGTTTCGAATCTTAAAACAATCGTTCGAGAATATTCAGACTTCGAAAATTGTTAAATATTTATTAAAGACTAAACTAATTATTTCATTTATATTTTTTTTTAATGATAAGGAAACACTTAAATTTTATATTAGTTTTTGTACTTTCAATTATAAATGAAAATACAGTAGAGCGTCAATTATCCGAAAAAATTCCAGTCGGCAACTTTTAATTTTCACTAGTGCTGTGGCGCTGCAACCTTTGGCTATATCTTGGGCTACTCCAATATTTTTTTTTGTTGGTGTGTGTGTTTTAGCTGGCAGCACTGGCACTTTTGTGTGGTGTTTTTCTAAGGACTGTGTGGTGCTAAATCGAACGTTTTTGATACTAGATCAACTTCTAAAGTATTTTTTTTTTGTTTTTATATTTTTCAATATATTTATTTTGTTTGTACAAAATAAAGAAATAATTTTTAACGATACAATAGCCACGATTATTATTTTAAAAAGTTTACGTTAGGCTTAACATCAACGAAAATTTAACGCGAAGCGACACGCAACGGAGAAAAATTTCAACATGGGATA
>NW_019385689.1:163477-169184 GCF_000671375.1 Centruroides sculpturatus | reverse complement strand
GTCGGTTATCCGAAAGCATTCCAGTCGGCAAATTTAAATTTTCGCTAGTGCTGTGGCGCTGCAACCTTTGGCTATATCTTGGGCTACTCCAATATTTTTTTTTGTTGGTGTGTGTGTTTTAGCTGGCAGCACTGGCACTTTTGTGTGGTGTTTTTCTAAGGACTGTGTGGTGCTAAATCGAACGTTTTTGATACTAGATCAACTTCTAAAGTATTTTTTTTTTGTTTTTATATTTTTCAATATATTTATTTTGTTTGTACGAAATAAAAAATAATTTTTAACGATACAATAGCCACGATTATTATTTTAGAAAGTTATCGTTAGGCTTAACATCGAAGAAAATTCAACGCAAAGCGACACGCAACCGAGAAAATTTTTAACACGGGATAGGTTAATATATTTTTTCGTACGTAATCAGTTAACCGAAGAATAAGTTATCCGAACAACACCAGTTTCCAATTCATTCGGATATACGACGCTCTACTGTACTACATTTTATCTCTAGCTTATAAATTTCAAAATATAGGGGAGACCGGGGCAAGATCGGCATGTTAAGCTTTACTTAAATTTTGGGTGATAAATACTGCTGTAAACTGAAAAAAAAGCTTTGCATATTGTCTATTGGAATGATACCTTACTATAGAACTGGTTAAAATCAGTTTGGAAATAAAAATAATTAAAATAATTACAACTTTACAAGAAGAGAGAAATTGACGAAGTTGCCCCGGGTATAGGGGCAAGATCGGCAACTTCTCTCTTCTTGTAAAGTTGTAATTATTTTAATTATTTTTATTAAAGTTATCCCTGGTATAGGGGCAATAGTAATGGGGCAAGATAGGCACGTATATAAAATTAAGTTATTAACAATGTATAAGTTGGAATTCACTATTAAAACAAATAAATACAAATCCAACACCCATTTAATATTATTACAACGAAATGCAAGTTCAAAGACATATATACATGAATAACAAATGCAAACATGTTTTCATTTATCATCTGTTCGATTTTTATCCTTTGCTTCTAATGTGGCTTTATGTTGCCGATCTTACCCCGCTAGTCATGATTTCGAAACATTAAGTATAACCCTGAGAACAGATTGCCAAGCCATGATCTGGCCACGTGAATAAGTTGAAGTTACATCCTTCTAACAGGAAAAGTAACCTGCCAATTCAATATAAATGGAAGCAAAATATTATATGGAATTGAACAAAAATGAAAATTTGCCTGATAATTCAACTACGCTTGTTGGAGAACAATAAAAACACTACACTCAACAAGCCACCAATAAAACTCAACTGCCTAACCTATAACCAAAGTCTCCTTTTAATTTGTTTTGAAAAAAAAAGCGCTTGACAAACTTGCCCCGCATGCCGAAGTTGCCCCGGTCTCCCCTATATGTTCATATGTTTGTTTTACTGTTACGGAAATGGTTCTGTGCTCCAGCAGGAAATTTAGCATGAATAATCTTCTACATCCTAATCTTTAATCTCTTGTAATGTTTATTGTTTAGTTTTTCTTATCTTTCATACATTATGTTTTTGCAACTTTTTGTGCTTTTTAGTCTACAAGTAATACAACAAAGAAGACATTCCTTATTGTTATATGCAATAAATTAATCGATGGCGAAACAAGTATGACACACACACACACACACACACATGTTAGTGTTGTAACGAATAGTATATTCGGCTTCAGGCCGAATACCGAATATTCGTCCAAGAGCGTGGCCGAATAGCCAAATATTCGGCCAAACTATTCGGCTCGATTGCCGCACGTACAAAAATTGGCGCGCAAACCGCATTATGGCAAGGTCCCCGCTCTCTGTTGGCCCGCTGTCACTACGATTCGCCAATCGCGTTAATTCTTGGCAGTTGTAGCGGACAGACGAGAGTGTCATGGAAGTATGTGATAAATGACGATATCAAATGTGGATAACAATGAAATGACCTACACGTGTAAATAACGGAAAAAGAACAGAGAAGGACCGCAAAGTGAAAATATGAAAATAAATAAGAAATTCAGTTGATAACATAATCGAAGGAGTAGTGGCAGCTTATTGGCACGAAATTCGCGGCTGTCAATGCCCAACAATTGTTGTCATAGACTTCGGAATGCTAAATGCCTGTAATGAAAGTCGCTTAGCGTGCACAGGCGAAAGCCTGGGGCCGTTAGGGCTACCAAGCTGTCTCGAATCTGTGAAATCATAACTGTGACTTATATCTACGTCCTATATGTCTCTTTTCTTTGTTATCACCAGGCTATCACGTAATTGTAAAATCAGAACCTTACGACGGAAAAGTGACGAAGCAAAAGTATCGTGAGTGTGTATTATGATGTATGCACAGTCATACGCGTATTAGAACGATAGAGGAAAGAGAAAGGGAAGAGCAAAGACGAGCGCTTAAAAAAAAGGATAGGCAGGGTCAGACCCTCAGATGTGCGAGGATTTTCCAACGATAGACGTGTACGTGTGCTGATCTTTGTAATTATAATTTGTGAATACATGTGACTAATATTATTTTCATTTTTATTTTGTGCATGTTACAAGTTATAAATAAACATAAACAAACAACAGTAACTCGATAACATTAAATCTAAATAACAAAATGATTAATTTACTGTGTTTTTGTTATTTATTATTCCTGCTTTTAGGTATTCGGTATTCAGCCGAATAGTAATTAAATATTCGGTATTCGGCCGAATAGTAATTAAATATTCGGTATTCGGCCGAATAGTAAAAAATATGCCGAATAGGCCGAATACCGAGTAGTAACCGAATATCCGTTACACCACTAATATATATAGAAAGAATAAGAGAAAGAGACAGTAGTTGCACAAGAAATATACGCGAAATTAGGATGTAACTATTTTCCAAACTTTTATAAATAAACATGTATTATAAATTAGTCGAACTTAGTCACTATCCATTCACACAACGCATAACTTTATAATGGGCATCGAGATTGCACATAGCAAATAACATGCGCTAAGATAATCGAGTAACAATTTTACATAGGCAAACTTTCGTAATTATGAATAATTTGTTAAAAATTATTTCTATGGTAACGAATTTGCGTGTATTCGCTATATCGCGCACTCATTCAATATATACATATTAATTTCCACCTATTTCTCGTAACACTGTAATTAAATAAACGAGCATCTATCGAATTTAATCTTGGTATTTACTCCGAACAATACAGTGTTTAATTTTAATACAATTATCTATACAATATAAAAATATTGATTTATATAAAATAATATTTCAAGAATCTAAATTCTATATCTTTAGTTTTATGAATTCCACGAAGAATTGTATTACCTGCACGGAATATTTATGTATTATAAATAACTGCGTTATATACCCATTTATTAAATAACATTCGAATTATTTTTAGAATCATACACACAATGTTTACAATAGAAAATTACAAAAGAGAAATACAATATCCTGTACGATTCGTAACGTGATTGGATTAAACACTGGTTAACGTCACGCCATCGATTTTCTTCACAATTGCGTCTATGAAATAATCACTGACCATCTTTTGGTTTATGTATTCACTTCCAGGTATATTTTACTGGAGACCAAACGACTATTTCTAACATTTGAATATTTTAAAAATATTAAATTTGCAGTGTACATTGTCGATTCTGTACTCTGTTATACTGTAACTAAAATCAAGGATTAACTGTGGTGCACTTGGAGTCTGTAAAACAAAATAATCTTTGCACTTGTTTTGTACGAAATGCATTCAGCACACAGCAATTGCATTGCCACAAAACTTCGACCTTTATCTTCTGTTTTTCAAGTGTTTGGTTTGAGTATTGTGGAGACGTGCAATTGTCAAAATGGAAAATCAAGAAGAAATCAAAAATTTTTTAGACTTTATACGAATTTCCTCGAAATATTTCTATGGACGATGGTATTAATGCTAACAGCAATGATCACATCTGAAGGCGTTTGGATTCAAATATTTTTGATATTTGATAATAATAAATTTTACATTATATTAGTAACATGGAATGCTTCCTTGTACACAGCTTTACAATTCAGTATTTTGAAAAGAAGAAAAATTAATATTCATCATTTGATGAAAGATTTTAAGGAAGAAGAAGAATTTATCGAGAAATTCGAAGGTTACATTATTTATTATTTGTATTTTTACGGTTTAATTCTTTCATCTTGCTTCACGATGGGTTCGTACGTGGGATATTTTGCATTAAAATCGGCACATCTCAATTATAATATGTCTCTGCTCTGTGTTTTCGGCATAGAACTGTGGTTGATTTATGTTGCGTCTCACGTAATCTGTATACTTTTATTTTTAGTTATTTTTTTAACACTTTTAGGAAAAAAGTTAATTAACATTTCTATTCAGTTGCAATTATCAATAAACGCAACAAGGTTTTTTATTGATCGACTAATGAAAAACCTCTGGGAAATTTGGCAGATATTTGAAGAAGTCAACGATAAATGGAAGGCGCTTTTCCCTTTTATTTACGGTTTTTTTCTCTACCAAACTTGCTTCTATGTATATATCTCTCTCTTTGTACGTCTTGACGTAATTTTTCGTGTGGCAATGGCAATAATTGCAGTGACAATTTTCACTGGAACTTTAATAGTGTCATGGGTATTATCAAGTTTTACCTCGATTGTGAGTATCGTTCTAATTAATATAAAAGTTATAAAATATAATTGTTTAAATAATGAACTTAATATTTATTTTTTATAATTATACTTCAGATATACGACAGTTTCATCAACATAGGGAAGTATAACTCTTCTATTTACCCACCGATATACAGATTTAAAGTACGTTATTTATAAATTTTATTGCATATGTAATGTAATTTTATTAATAATTGCATAATTTCAGATCATTTGTTTAATGAAGAGATTCGGAGGAAGACCTTTCGGTATATCGATGTGGGGATTTTTTTACATCAAAAGAAATTTCTTGATAAGGGTAAATACGTCTTATTATAGTGTTGTTTTTACTTTTATTAGAGAATATCGTATTCATATATTACGGCAAATATAAATTTTCGATGATAAAATACAAATTGCAATTACGGTTAATAATTCTTATTTTGTTATTAATTTGTTATCGGCAACGCGTAATCATTTCTTAAAATATTATAAAATTAGTTATAACGCTTCAATTCAAAATGCATTTTTAGTATGGTGTTTAAAGAAAAGTGAAATATCTAGAAATAATCATAAATAGAAAAAATATTTTTGCTGCTGTTTTATTTATTATAATTTAAATTGTTTTCAGGTGGTGAGTGGATTTTATTCGGTTTTATCTTCTTTAATTGAATTGACCGGTGTTCTACAAAATAAAAGATGCTCTGCAAAAAGCTCTTTAAACTATACGTTTAAGAATGAAACAAATAATTGAAAGTTTTTATACCGGCAAATTAACTGGCAAACTTTTTATGTAGGATAGCTACTGATAGCTAAATTTTTACTGAAGAAGTATGGAAATTTCACTGTTAATCCGTTAGTGACTGACAAATATCGTGTTTCAACAAATTCATAAACAATACTTTTAGCAAAAAACTCGACGATACTGTAAAAATAAAAAGTTTTACACCTCTATTTTTTATTTCTTTATTTCATTGTTATCTGATATGTTCTGTTCTACTTTATTTTATGAAATCATAACAGGTAGAATATAACGATTCTTGTGCGAAAGTA
>NW_019385689.1:151588-163082 GCF_000671375.1 Centruroides sculpturatus | reverse complement strand
ACAGATGATAAATGAAAACATGTTTGCATTTGTTATTCATGTATATATGTCTTTGAACTTGCATTTCGTTGTAATAATATTAAATGGGATACATTGTTAATAACATATGTTTTAATAGTGAATTCCAACTTATACATTGTTAATAACATAATTTTATATACGTGCCTATCTTGCCTCATTACTGTTGCCCATATACCAGGGGCAACAGTAATTGACGAAGTTGCCCCTATACCCGGGGCAACTTCGGCAATTTCTCTCTTCTTATAAAGTTGTAATTATTTTAATTATTTTTATTTCCAAACTAATTTTAACCAGTTCTATAGTAAGGTAACATTCCAATAGACAATATGCAAAGCTTTTTTTTCAGTTTATTACAGTATTTATTACACAAAATTTAAGTAAAACTTAACATGCCGATCTTGCCCCGGTCTCCCCTATACATATTCATATATACATATACATTTTCAATGATAAAATGCGTATATTTACTATGTTCATTGTTATAAATAGCAAAAAGTCACTTTCATTTAAAATATCGATAAATGTGTGTAAAAGTTTTTATTATGTAATCAATTTGTACAATGTGCATGTTAACATTATGTAATATTTTTTATAATGTAAAATTATTGTTTAAACTTCAATTCAATATTCATTGTTTTAAGTATTGTTTTTAAAGAAAGAGACATGCTTGAGAATTTTCATAAATAAAATATTAGTATTTTTTGGTGCTGTATTAATAATAATAAATGAATCGTTTTCATATGGTGAGTGGATTGTATTCCTTTTTCTCTTCTCTGATTCAATTGACCGGAGTTCTACGA
This sequence comes from Centruroides sculpturatus, assembly GCF_000671375.1. Classification (NCBI taxonomy): domain Eukaryota; kingdom Metazoa; phylum Arthropoda; class Arachnida; order Scorpiones; family Buthidae; genus Centruroides; species Centruroides sculpturatus. The sequence goes on along the minus strand of NW_019385689.1, from coordinate 162,261 downwards.
AATAAGCGATGCTCCGCTGAAACTTATGTAAATTATACGTTAAAGAATGAAACAAATAATTGAAAGTTCTCACACCGGTAAATTTCTTGGCCATCTTGTGATTAACTTTTACCTGCAGAAACACAGAAGTTTTAATACTCTAGTGACTGACAAACAACGAGTTCCATCAAATGAATAGCCAATGCTTTCACTTTGAAATTTGACGATATAAAGTAAAAAGTTCACTGTCAGTTGTGTATATGTGTTCTGAGGAACTTACGACAACTTCTTGTGTCGTAGACGAATTGGCGACGTCTTTTAGACGAAGTGGCGACTTTTACTCTTTGAGGAACTGGCCACGACTGCCTAAATCAGCCTCTCTTTCTCATATTTAAACGGCAGAATACGGCGAGAAGGTCAGAAGGTCTCGAGAAAGCGTTTCTTTCGACGCTGAGAACACGAAAGACGAGACGCTTTCAGCTAGAAAATTTCACAATTATCGCTGCCGACAATATAATGTACTGTACATAGCAATGAAATATATGCATACATTGAAGAGTTTTTCACTTTATAGTATTTTATTTTAATATTGTAATACTAGGGTTAACTATTTCACTTTATTTACACGTAAACAACAAACAATAATTTAGATATTTTCGCAGTTATTGATGTACAGGAAGTATTGTAATAATTTATAGAAAATATTTTAAGATATTTAATATATTAACTGAGTAATTCAATAGCCTCAAAACAGACACTGTAAAACGATTATGTTTATACTGTATATAAAATAAAACGTTGTACATGAAATTCAAAAATGAAGGCAAGCACTTACTGCAACAAATAAAATTTGTTATTTAAGTATATATAAAATATATTTAAAATTCTTTTAATCCTTAATCGTAATTTAGAATGTTTGTAACGAAAACCGCTTGTATTCGTAACAAGCACGGCTGAAAAGGGTCAGCTAGACTGATAATAAATTAGTGTTTATTTATTTCTGTGTGATTAATCCATAACTTAGTTCTCACAAACTCAATTATATATAAATCTACTTTATTCAGAGTATCACAGGGGCAAAATGGGAAACTTGCCTTCTGTGCTAGACTAAAATTTTATTTTAATATTTTATTATATTTATTAACGTACATAACTTATCACAATAAATATGAGTGATTTAATGTTAAAATGAGAAAAGTTCCGTCTTTACGTTTAAATTGATGTGTTTTGTTGAAAGAATGGGACTATAATGCTGTTGATTTAATACGTGTGTAGTGTCTGTGCTAACGTGGTATAATGTAATACATTATACCACGTTAGCACAGACAGCCGAATGGCCGAGCGGTCAATAACGACACTAAAAGAACATTCAAATTATTCTTTGATTCATCTTATTTCTGTTTGAGTATAGGGAAAATACGTACAAAATGACATAGGCAACATAATTCGAATTTGGCGGTCTCGAGCGCGCAACTGACTACAACACCACGTTATCCGAGCGGCTTTCATTAACCTGTCAAAATGTGAACGCACTCCTCTCATCTGGCCGGGTGTCATGGCCGACGACAAGAAATCATACCTTACGAGTTTTTTTTTTTTTCGCAAGAAGTTTTTTGTATAGTTGGTAAGTTTTTAACTATTTTATCTATTTGTGTAGCATTTATTTGAACCCTCAAGAATTTTTTGAGGCAGTTAAATAACTTTTTTCATAAAAAATATCATCGTTGCATTTATTTTATAATTTTGTTTTTCTATAACGTTTTATGGACAAAACGACATACATAGGTAACGGACGTAATGACATACCTGCCATTTAGTCCATAAGAGCTTAGTCAATGAACTTACCTTAACCTCTTAACGTTTTATCAATTATAAAATATGGCTTCAAAAAATCTTTCATTATTGTTTAAAATAAATTTTAGTATAAAACTTTATTTCCTTTCTTACATATTATTTACAAACTTATTATCTTTCACTTAACAAAAAACTTGCAACGAATTACGTGACTCGCAAAACCCTCTTTAGTTATAACTTTTACTCCTAATATGAAGGCAAGTAAAGCAAAAATGAGTCTAAAGCTCCGCCAGAAAAAAAAGACGAAACATTACTAAACAGTGACTTGAAGAAGAAAATTTTCCTAATAACTCTCATGATGTTGAAGAAGACTGTCCATGCATATATTGCGATGATCTTTTTTACTGATTTAAGACTGGAGAAGACTGGTTACGGTGCTTAAATTGTTTCCGTTGGGCTGACGCTTCTTGCGCTGACGTTTCTCGAAGAACCAAGCGTTTCATTTGTGAACTTTGTCAGTAATTTCAAAGTTTTTACGTGTATGTCATTTTGTCCATATAATATGGACAAAATGGATTTAAATCATCTTAATTAAATTAACAATATTTTTTATTATTATTTTAATATTGTAAATGTTTAGTATATTTAATAGGTGAGGAATAGTGTCGTGGGCATTATCAATTATTACCTCAATTTTGAGTATTGTTCTAATTAATATAAAAGTTATAATTGTTTAAATAATGAATTTAATATTTATTTTTTATAAATATATTGATACTTCAGATGTACGACAGTTTTATCAACATGGGAATGTGTAACTTTTGTATTTTCCTACCGAAATACAGATTTAAAGTACGTTATATATTAACCTTATTGCATATGTAATGTAATTTTATTAATAATTGCATAATTTCAGATCATTTGCCTCATGAAGAGATTCGGAGAAAGACCTTTCGGGATATCTGTGTGAAAATTTTTCTACGTCAAACGAAATTTTTTCATAACGGTAAATACGTCGTATTATGATGTTTTTTTTAGTTTCGTTAGCAGAATATGTATGTTCGCTGACCTGGTGGCGAGTGGGGATTTGAAAATCCCACTTCTCGGACACCAGTGTAAGTTTGCCGACTTTTAGGGGAAGATCGTTAATCTCGTGTCAGGATGATTTAGGGTAGTTCGCGTGTGAATGTGGCGGAGGAGACACAGGAGACAAGAATTTCACAAAAACCTGTTTATTTTAAACATAAGATGACTTACACTATGAGAAAAAATGTTCTTAAACACAATCGGCTATTCAGAAGTTCCGAGAGTCCATGTGGTTCCGTGGTTCGTCGATCGAAGTTGGCCAAGGGGAAGTGGTGTTATTCAGTTCTTAAGGCAGGTGAGGAGGCGGTTGATGTGGCAACACCGCCCTCGGGAAAGAGAAAAAATTTTCTTTTGTGCGTCGACACGCGGCGTCTTCGTAATTCGGAACTTTACTAGCCGAGTGTCCGACTAAGCAAATTCGGGTGCACAGTTGCACAGTTTACGGAAAAGTAAGTCTGTCCTTGAAGATCGGGAATTATATCAATCTCCGTTCTTTGATTTGTTTATTCTGATTGGCTTTGAGTCTTTTTTCCCGCTCCCCAATTAGTCCCTCGAATGTCCCTAAGCGAAAGACGGCTCCTGTTCGAGTCATGTCAAAAACCGCAAAAATAATATGGCTTACAGGCCTTGTGTTGTAGACATATAGGTCTAATCCTTATTTCTGTTAACGAATATTATTTGTGCTGCAGAATTTTGCTGCCGTTTTTGTTATCTGTTATGTTTTAATGGCCCGGATCATAAACGTCGTACCATAAAAAAACTACGTCTATTAATGTTTACTACTAGTTAAATATGCTGATATTTGCATACATTAATTAAATCAGACACCCTGCCAACAGTGCTGTCATCACTATTTTAACAAATGATTAGAAGCATATATTATTATTGTCTCTTAGAAAACATAAAAGGGACATATCGGGGATATTCCTCTACCGCAGCGCTGTCCAACTGGCGGCCCGCGGGCCGTATACGGCCCGCCAAATAATTTTTACGGCCCGCGAGTACATTTTACTATGAATAAATTTATGTTACTAAATTATTATTATTAATATTAAAATTATTTTACTACCGTGTTTCCCCGAAAATAAGACAGTGTCTTATATTAATTTTTGCTCTGAAAAATGCGCTAGGTCTTATTTTCAGGGAATGTCTTATTTTTTCCAGGAAGAAGAATTCACATTTATTATTGAACAAAAAAATTCCCAAGTCGAACTTAGACGAGAGTGACGTATATCCGGTGTGTCGAACTGTCGCCTTTTTATAGCGTCAACATCGGATTCGTTGACCAATTAGTGCTTACTGAACCGTAGCACTATGCAAATGTTATGTGGTTTATCAACCTTCTTGGCCCCCGAAATGTTTGGTGAAGAAAATATGGCCCGCGGGCTATGCTAAGTTGGACAGCGCTGCTCTACCGGATGAGGTAATAATTGGACTATACCATTGGAGAAGCAGGCGGCAACTTTAATTACCGAGGAACTGACGACGACTATCTGAACCTGCCTCTATTTGTCATATTAACACGGCTGAATACGGCCTGAAGAGCAGAAGGTCGCATTTTTGGTAGTTATATATATTAGTTTTTACAAAAAAAAAAAAAAAAACTGAAAAAATGTGAGGAATAACGGTGCATGTTTATACCGGTCAGTTAAGGGAAGGTAATTGCTTTTCGTTGTGTTGCGCTGATCTGTTATAAGCAATAGGCCTTATTATCTCTGTAATTCGGTCTATAAAGCTGCAATTTTTTAAAATAATATAGTATTTAAATTAAGTAAAATCGTAAGTAAATATAAAAAATTGATCAGATGTTTAAAAAATAACTTTTTTTAGTCGTTTTAAAATTTCAAATTTAAGTATTACTCTCTCGGTTCTGTTATGTATAACAGAGAAAAAGTATGGAAATCGGTCAGAAAACGACTCCTGTAAGGTTTATATGTTTTTACACTCGGATTTCATCGAAAAATCAAGACATTTACAAGTTTTTTTCTATAAAATTCACCCCTACTTTCAAAATATAGCTTATGCTATTTTATAATAATTAAAATACGAGCCTACAGATATTTAAATCTTGGTAGGATTTCTTAATAGATAGGGAGTGAAAAAATAAACAAAATAACATATATTTTTTAGTTTGAGGGAAACACACATGAAAGCGAGATGTGTAAATGATGTATAGTTTCGTCTTTGATTTTTAATTCAACTGCTGAATTTGCTTAACAATATATCACGTTGTGCAATACTACATGTTTTCAATTATAATTTATATAAGGCATATTTTTCTCTGAATACTTATTTTACTTATTTAGTTAAAACTTACTTATTATCGTATCCAACAAAGGAAACGAGGTTTTTACCTAAAATTAAGCTTAAAATGTTACGGGGAGGCTTCACATAGCCTGATATCTTTTAACGTTTATACTGTTTATAAACCTTAAACAAACTATCAATAAACTAAAACATAAACAAACTGACAGTAAACTAAAACATGGTTTTTACATTAATACTAGTCCATAGACTGTGGTAGTGTTCTAAAAAATATTCATATAGGCTATATAACAAGGAAAAGGCCTAATTAAAATGGAAAGGAACAAAACAACCAGATTTGCACTAGAAACACCGTATACACCTCTCAAAAGACCTTGTACTGTACAGTACATATAACCTGATAAATGGCACCATCTCTTTGAAATTATGTAAAACACAGTTTACACAATTATATGCTATAGAGTGCTGCCATGTGAGAGAGAAAAGATGAATTGTCTAATGTATCAATTACTTCACGTCCGTTTTAAAATGCATTATATACAAGATATTTTTCGTAGATTAAAAGACATAAAAGGTAAGGATAGCTTTGGTCTTATAACAGATCCCATACTGATCTCTTCATTTTTAGTATAATAGTTCCCATCAATTTCGAAATAGTTACTTCTATAAGAAAACTCTATTAGGTCTATTATTTCTGGTTCTATATTAATCTGTTTTAGTTTTTCTTCGACTATTTCCCATGACATGGAGTGGTACATATCAATAATATCTGAAGTGGGAATTTTAAAACTTTCTTCTATTTTTTTATTTGTGATCTTTTGTAGAAGCGCGTAGAAGCATGTAGAAGACTATTTTGTTATAGTAAGTTAAGTTTATCTGATTCTATAATGTGTGAAAGAAAAATTGAAAGAAGCCAGCCTAATGTATCCATCAATCTTGGAAAGGAATTAGCCAATATATTCATCAACTTTAGTAAGAAGATGGAAGATGTATTGCGTCTACTTAACAGTAAGAAACAGCGCTAGACCAAATTTAGTATGGTTTTGTTTTATATCCGTATAAGCTTGTGTATTTATAGTGTTTTATTGTTTAATTAGATGTACGTAGGTTTTATTGAGTTGATGTAGTCAACTTATCCTCCCAGTAAGGAGAACGTGAACTTGTGCTGTATAAGTGTCATTGCATGAATTGCGTGTTTAATGGTACATTTTAAAATATACAGGTTTTGAATTGAGTTGTATAATTTAATTTGAAAAATGTAATAATGTAATTTTGTATATGTTCTTTCTTATCAGTTGACTGATGAGGGGCTAAACGCCCAAAACGTGTAAAAGTACCCGTATCAACTGAATAAAGAGGAAAAACGCCAAGTATTTAATTAATAACACAGTCTTGCGTTTAATAGTCAATAGTTTATACGTATTATTCCCAAAAAAATATACGTGTTTTGGAAATGTTGAGTCAAATTAGTATAGAATCGATTGATTTTATGGAAGAAAACCTTTCAAACAGCTGTAGTCCGTAAACTGCACACGTGCCGGGCTGTGATTGGCTCATGTATTTATGGATTCCTACAAGGCTAAATTCTTATAAAGTGGAACGTATCTACTGCGTTATATAGGGGTCGACTGTATTGTAATTTAGATCCTGTATATTTTATAACACCAGATTTAACATGGAATTGCAGTTTAAAAATGGCAAAAATCCAATTAGAATTACATAACGATCTCAACATGTACTTCTTTATCGAAAATGGAAGTAAAGGAGGAATGAGTTTAGCGGGTCAAAATTTGCAAAAGCAAATACAGTAGAGTATCGATTATCCGACCCCCAATTAAACGTCACATCGGTTAATGAACCGACCATTCTAGTCAGCAATTTCAAATGTCCGCTAGTAATGTGGCGCTACAATATTTGACTATGTCTTGGCTACTTTAATAGTATTTTTACGTGTTTTAACTGGAAACATGGCTAGACCATGAAAGAGAGCCAGTATTTTAACGAGGCTTAAATTTCTAATTTTTAAAGATACAATTGGGACGATTATTATTTTAAAAAAATTTTTGTTAGGCTTAACATCGATAAAAATTCAACGCGAAGTAGGTTAATAGCAATATACTAATATACTAATTACATGAGATATACTAATATATTATACTAATAATTTATTTTTTCATATTTTTTGGTTATCCGTTTTTTCAGTTATCTGACCAACCACAGTCCCCATTTAAATCGGATAATCGATGCTCTACTGTAATCCATTAATACCTGAAACTTATGATAAAAATCAACTTCATAATATTATTCTCTCCATAGATACAAATAATCTTTATGGATTTGTAATGACTTACATGTTTACCTGCAAATAATTTTAGATGGTTGTCCAAAGTTAAAATAAATGCTTTAGACATTTGTAATATATTAGATGAAAATAACATCGGATATATCTTAGAAGTAGATCTAAAATATCTGGAAAGTATTCACGATAGACATAATGATTTACACTTGCTACTAAGCATACTAATGTCCCGTATAATTTATTATCTAATTATCAAAAAACTGTATTAGGTAAATTAAATTTAAAATATACTAATACTAATAAAAAATTGGTTCCCACTTTTTTGGATAAAGAAAATTATGTAAATCATTATAGATATTTAAAATTTTATCTAGATGAAGGTTTGATAGTAACTAAAATTCATAGAGTACTAGCATTTTGTCAGAGTGCATGGCTTAAAAAATATATATTATTTAATAATAAAAAAAAGACAAGAATCGACTAACAATTTTGACAAATCATTTTTTAAATGAATGAATAATAGTTTTTTTTGGAACAACATGTCAAAATGTAAGAAAGCATATAAACTGAAAAGCAGCTACAATATTAAGTCAATATTGCCGATATCTATATAAACCATCTGTAGAACAATTTCAAATTATAAACGATAATCTCGCAATTTTTAAAATATATAAACCTAATTTATATTTAGACAAATTTATTTATATACGTTTTTGTGTATTAGAATTAAGCAAGTTACATATGTATGAAACATTTTATAAAATATTTAAAAACAGATATGGTGAAAATGTACATTTAATATATACTGAAACAGATTCATTAACTCTTCAAATTTATACAAATAATATTTAAGAAGATTTTAAATCATTTACAGATATTCTTGATTTTACTAACTATCCTGAAACTCACAAATTATATAATGAAATGAATAAAACCAAATTAGGATATTTTAAAGACGAGACACTGTTGAAAAACCGATAATTGAGTTTTGTTCGTTAAAACCAAAGATGTATTCTTATATTTTCCGATAAACAGAATAAAAAACCCGCTAAAACACAGGTTCTCAACCTATGGGTCGCAACCCAGAAGGGGGTCGCGACAGGCTTTCTATGGGGTGGCCAACTTATACAGTAAATTAAAAAATATATATATTCACTATAATGCAATTTTTATTTTTAATGTTGTCTTAAAGTTTGAATAATTTCATATATTTTTTATAATTAAAATAAGTGTAATCTAGGTATGCTATTCTGTCACAGTTGGTTGAAACATGTGTTGAGAATTTGAGAGGAATAAATTAAATGTTGAGAATGACATGAGGTTAGCGTTAACGAAAACTCACCCCAAATTTTGAGGCTGGTTAATAACATGCAATTTCTACCATCGCATTAAATTATTAAACATGACTAAAATAAAATTATACTAAAAAACTAATTTCGTTGTTTTTTTAATTACCTTGTTAAAAATGCTCTTTTTTTCAATTGTATCGGGTCACTAGACACTTGGCTTTTATAAAAAGGGGTCGCCACCGGAAAAAGGTTGGGAACCATTGCGCTAAAAGGTATTAAAAAATCTGTTATAAAAACATTTAATCATGATAAATATAAAGAAGTTTTATTCAACGCAGAGCTATAAATTAATTAAGACATCAGCAATATGGGATTAAAAGCAAAAATCATGTAGTAACAACATACCTGCAAAAGAAAATTTCACTATATCCGTTTTATGATAAAAAATTTATTCTAGATAATGGAATAGATGTGCTATCGTTCGGTCATTACAGCCTCTACTTTTGATTCTTGCAGATTTTTCGATATCGTCACTATCGTCATCTTCACAATATGGATTTTTAATATTATGCAAACGAAAACATACTTATGTAATGCACAGTGTTTGTAATAAAACTAATTCATGTTTAAAACAAGCATGTAATAAAGCAGAATTAAAAGTGTCTAACAATAAAACATATGAATGTAAATTTTGAATTTACTAATTGTATTTCCAATCATATGTTGAATTTACTAATTGTAGCTGTATATTCGTTAAATGAATGGTCGTCTTTTTAATCCAAAAAAATATCTCTCTTGGCAGACTATCTTATTGTATTTTAAATTCACATTTCAAACTGGTTTCAATTTCCAGTTCCTCTTCAGTGCTCTATAATTACAATTACAGAAATATAATTACAGATATTGACTTTACAAAAATAAAAATAAAATTTATGATGTGTAGAGATGTCAAATAACACAAAGGAAACATTATTACTAGTACCTTTTAGAACTTTACACATTTCTTTTACTTCAGTTACATTCATACGGTACTTGTATTTATTTATCATATGAAATTATCCTTCTAGGCGTAAACCGTAATATGATTAAACAATCTCTATAAATAATAATAATACAATCATAAAACCTTTTTACAAATAACTAATATAAAAACCTCTTTAAAAAATCTTTTTAAAAATTTAAATATACATACAGGTTGTTTTTTCTTTTATAAATTATAATTACAAATGAAAATTTTTTGTAATAAATGATAAAATAACATTACTGATATATGACAAATATTTTACAAGATGTGATTGTATGAAATGTATTAAATAATTTTTTATCTGTTAACTTCTTCATTCCCGATCATTAATTAAATTGATATAAGATTAATATTAAAAGACATTAAAAATAGTTAAAACTGAAAAAAACAACGAAAGAAATGCATTAATTTTGAAGAAAAACCTTCAAATTTTATTTTCCTTTGTTTTAACACACATGAGTCATTGTTTACACAGCTGGGTGACCTTGAACACAGCTGGAGTCCGATTTCCCGGGACATTCTCATAGACGTCTCGGGAGGACAAGGGTTTAAAGTAGGGTGACTATAAGCGACAGGGAAATTTTTAAATATTTTTAAAAAATTCAAACTTTTATTGCGATTTCCGACCCCCCCTAATTAATTAATTTTATATTTAAAAAAATATATTAATTAAAAAAATTAAAAAACCATTGGAGGTCGTTTTTGACATCAGAAACTAACTTTAAATAACTTTACCGAATGAAAATCCGTGCGCTACAACTTAGGAACCATGAAATAAAATTGATAAAAAACTCCCATTAAAAAACAATTAAGCCTTAATCGAGCCTTCACATAGGCTCATTAAAATCGCGATAAAATTTTTTTGCGCGGGAAAAAAATTTTGAAAAAATTTGGGGACCTAAAAAACATTCCAAAAATTCAAAAAAAAATTTTTTTT
>NW_019385689.1:128657-151326 GCF_000671375.1 Centruroides sculpturatus | reverse complement strand
GAAAACACCTTTTTTTGCCGAGAAATAAATATAATTTGCAAAAACAAACGTTTTCAGCCTAGTTAATAGGCCATCTTCAGGTCGAAAAAATGGAACGCAAATGTTCCATAAATAGAACATAAAAATATTTAAATCAAAAAATTTTACAAGTAAAAAATAACGGAAGAATAAATAAACAAATAAATAAATTAATTAATTAAAACAGAAATAACATAAATCTTCAATGGATTAATTCTGGTCGAAGTTTCTAGTATATTTCTTAACCAAATATTTCCATGCCGATGGTAGGCTCTCCGCATCTCTCGCATTTAAACAGCCTTCCCCTATCCTACTTCTGTATATTTCAATTTTCTCCGCCGTCATTGCTAGAGATGGGGAAGACAGAGGCTTGATGATTGTTGCCTCATCCCATTTAACCTCAGAGCCTTGCGCTTGCGCCATTTGCATTGATTGCGCATGTACAGGAAGTATTGTAATAATTTATAGAAAATATTTTAATATATTTAATATATTAACTGAGTAATTGAATGGCCCCAAAACAGACACTGTGAAACCATGATCTTTATACTGTATATAAAATAAAACGTCGTCCACAAAATTCAAAAATGAAGGCAAGCACGATCTGCAACAAATAGAATTTGTTATTTAAATATATATAAAATATATTTAAAATTATTAGAAAATGCCTAGAAATATAACAGATAAATTCGTAATATAAATAACATTTAAATATGAAATGTAATTAATCTTTAATACTTTGTACCGTAGTTTAGAAAATTATAAAATATTTTAACAATTAATTTATACGAGAATATTATTCGATGCAGAACATAACTGTGTATTATGTTTATACATCAAAATATTTATTACAGTAACTTAATTGTACACGTGTTATTGGAGATATCTGAAGCATCGATTTCATTGACATAAATCTCGGAACAGAAATTCCTTGTAAAATAGAAATGTGTTTCATTCACTTTAAATTATTTAAAGCACGAATGTAATCATCCCAATCCAAATTATGTGATTTTTCATTCGTCTGAAATCTGGAAATAATCGTTTGAGAATTTTCAAATTTTAAATATTAATAAATACATATTTATTAAAGGCTAAACTGATTATTTAATTTAAATTTTCTTCTAAGCAGGTAAATTTAATGATAAAAAATTCTTAAACTTGAAGACTTTTCTGTACTTTTTATTATATATAACTACGTCTTTTTTTATAATATATAAAAGTCAAAATGTGTTTGTACGTATATTTGTTATAACGTTATACAAATAATACAGTGTTACGGCAGCAAATTTAGAATGAATGATCTTTAACACACAAATCGTACGAAAATAATTTTTTTAATTAACTCTGTGAATATTGTATATTGTTGTATTCAGTCTTCTGTTTAATCAAATTGTTACATTTACATTTTTTTTACTCGATTCAAAAATTGTTTTAGTAGTTAACAGAAATATGTATTTTTTTTAAATTAAATAATTTGTTCATTATGTTATTCATTCATGTTTCCCATTAATAAACCAATTTTAAACGAATGCAATTTTCTGGTCATATATAATTATATATGACCAGTTCCTGTAAAAATAATTAAACTCGTTCCACAAGAGTTAGAGGGGATATACTTTTCTAATTCCAAAATTTCACAAATTGTATGTAAGATCGTCCTAACAATTCAAACAATACAATTGTAGCGAAGTAACCGACAATCCCTGCAAAATCCTAGTTATGTGCTTTCGGAAATTATCGTGTTCGCAAATTTCTACAATTAAATATTTTCTAATTGATCTTATAAACAGAAAATATTTTTGAAGTTATTATGAAATGTTATATGTGTTTGTAGAAATTCCTGCAATTCGATTTTATTCGCATAAATTTTCGTTCAGACATTCTTTGTGAAATAGGATTGTGTTTAATTCACTCGAAGTTATTTCATGTACGAATGTTATGACTCGAATTCAAGTTATGTTATTTGTGATTCGTTTCAAATCCTTAAATCGTTTGAAAATTGTCATATATTTACTAAAGACTAAACTAACCATTTAATTTATATTTCATTTTAATGATAATACCACAAAGAAAGCATTCCATATTGTTAAGTGCATTACATTAATTAATCGATGCTGAAACAAATATCACATATAATTATATATAGAAAATAAGAGAAAGACAGAGAGAGATAGTAGTTGCACAAGAAATATACGCGCAATTAGAAATTAACTATTTTCCAAATTTTTATAAATGAACTTGTATTGTAAGTCAGTTGAACCTTGTCATTGTCCATTCACACGACGCATAACTCTTTAATGGGCATCAAGAGAGCACTCCCAACAATTGTTAGTGAAATCCATAAAATTACACAAATACAAATTAGATTTTTGAAATAATAGGATATTATATATCTTATAAGATAGCCTATTATATATCTTATAAGATAGCCTATATAATAAATATTCTATTATTTTAAAATCATTACATTCTATATTATTGCTATAGGATATATAGCAATAATATAATACAGAAATAATAGGAATAATCATGGGTTAAAACTAAAACATAGCAAATAACATGCGGTATGATAAGTGAGTAAAAATTTTACATAATAATTTCGTAATTATGAATAATTTGTTAAAAAATTGTTTTAATGATTACAAATGTGCGTGTATTCTCTATATCGCGCACTAATCACACACACATTGAATTTCACTTATACTTCGTAACGCTGTAATTAAATTGAGGGGAATTTATCGAATTTAATATTTCTATTTACTCCAAAGAATACAAGGTATAATTTTAATACAGTTATCTATACAATATGTAGATATACTGATTTATATAAAATAATATTTCAAAAATCTGATATTGTATTTCTATAATTTTATGAATTCTGCTAACAATTGTATTGCCTATATGAAATATTTACATACCTATAAATAACTGCGTTATATATCCATTTATTAAATTACATTTGTAACATAAATAACATTAAACTTTATATTAATGTCCAAATGGAATTTTCAATTGAATAGGAATAATCATGAGTTAAAATTAAAACTGGAACAGAAAAGCCATACACTTTTCCATTTATTGGTTTAATATGAAGTTTAAACGAAACTAAGAATGCAGGAAAAGGATAGGGTTTATAAAATTTCTATTGAAAATTAGCAGTTTAGAGTAGCAAAGGATTATGTCGATGTCACCACAAGAAACTTGGCAATACGTATAAGAGAGCACACGTATGGTGTTAGTAAAAGCACACATCATCTTGGCAATCATGGCACAAACGGATGGAGCGAATGTAAAATGGGATAAGGCAAGAATAAATAACACAGTCCATTCTCTTCGACGATTGCGTTGGATATGCAGAAAATAGAAATATATAAGAATAAAGTAAATAACAATTGCTTAAATGCCAAGGACTGTAATGCTCTTCTAACGGCCTGGACATAAGTAATAATAAAAACAAAATGGAAATTAAAAACCCTTAAACTTGCTGCTGTTCTATTTTAATTGGTTTAATGTATATTTTCTTTATATTAGTTTAGTTTAGAAAACTACCGAAAATCAACAACTCTGATTTTTGTACATGTAGTTCGTCGATCACTTTTTTATTTGACAGGAAGTCAGAGACGTGACTTTTGATAAATAGATTCTGTTTCAGTATTATTCATTGTAATATAGTGAGAAAGTGTAAAATAAGCATTGATTTTCGTAGGAAAAATTAATATTACTATTGTTTCTGCCAAAGATATTCTGATGTGTAAAGATTTTCTAAACGTTTATCTGTTTCATTGTATTAACATCTAGCTTTAAAATTAAATGCTTATAATTTTATATTATTTATTACTTCTGTCTGAGTCGATTTTCTGAATTCATCCAGATTACCAAAACTAATGATTATGGGTAGTCGTCATTAATAAAATATTTAAAATGACAGTCCGACATTGTCACCATATCAAAATAAATAATTGCTCGTAATATTTTGTTTCGGGCCGTGGATTAAGTACTTGTTTGTCTGTAGAACGTATGCGACAAATCATAAAGTGTTTTTCATGAATTTACATTTTTTACTTGAAACTCTGATTCGTCACAAATTACAAAACAGTAACGGTGTTTTTTCTACATGTACGGGCTTTCTAAAAACAAAATCTAATCGATTTAAGAATTTATAAAAAAATATTGTGTCTCTAGACTCAAATCCGACATATATAAGAGTTTTGTCATAACGATTATTGGTATATTTTTAAAAATTTGATCCGAATATCTATAAAATTTAATGTCCTTAAATTAACTACAAGTTCATCGATTATATCTTGTTTCTAAGTTGCACGTTCTATTACCATTATCTGACGTGATTCGTTTGAACATTCGTCGACGTCACACCATCGATCTATTACGCTGTGTTCGATATTTGCCAATATGATACCACATTCACATCACAAATATTCCACTGGATAACAACGACTTCAAACGTCTATCAAAATTTTTTAGTACGTATTAAATATTTAACTTTACATTATCTTTCAATTAGTATATTATCATTAAATACTATATTATCATTCGACTTGTTTTGACATATATTCTACAAAAAGTGACAATTAAATAACTGTTTAATAACGGATAGGTCATAAAACCAGATATGCAGTTGTCCTATAGAAATTGCGTGGCAAGGACATTTCAGCCTTTGAGCTCTGTAATGAGAATTTTTGCTTTGGATACGATGGAGGCTTGCAATTGTCGAAACAAACAACCAAAGAAAATGCAAAAGCTTTTTACTCTTTACTCTAATTTACTCGAAATATTTTTATGGGGTATGGTTTTATTGTTTACTACATTGATGGCAACACCGAGAGGTTACTGCATTCAAGGTTTTTTGTCACTTGAAAATAATAAGACTTATCTTACAATATATTCGTCGTATATTCGTGTATATTCGTATTATGGTGCTGTTCTTTGTACGGAAGTTTACATTTCAGCATTCTGAAAAGAAATAAGATTAATATTCATTATCTAATGAGAGATTTCAAGAAAGAAGAAGAATTTGTTCAAAAATATGAACCGTATCTTTTTCGTTATTTCTGTTTCTATGTTCTTATTCTATTGTGTTTTTTCACAGGGAACATATACATCGGGTATCCTTCTTTTCAATCGGTACATTACGATTTTAAAATATCTTTACTTTGCCTTTTTGGACTCGAACTTTGGTTTTTTTACGTTGCATCACACGGACTTTGTATAATTCTCTTTGTACTAATTCTTTGCTTACTTCTAAGAAAAAGATTGATAAACATTTCTGTTCATTTGCAAATTTCCCAAATCTCGAAACGATCTCTTATTGATGAACTGATGCAGAAACTTCGGGATATTTGGGAGTGTTTTGAAGAATTTAACGAGAAATGGAAAGCGCTGTTTCCTGTTTATTATTTGTTTTATGTCTATCAAACTTGTTTTTTTATATACATTGCTCTATTTGTGCAGACTGATGTTATATTTCGCTTGATTACCGCGATATTCGGAGTGATATCTCTGGTTGGATTATTAACGGTGTCGTGGGCACTGTCATATTTCACTTCAATAGTGAGTATTGTTCTAATACATACATAGACTCAAAAATTGCAATTACTGGTAATAACATTGATTCTATGAAAAATATATTAATTTATTTCAGATCTATGACAATTTTATCAACATCGGAAAGTATGACTGTTGTTTATTCACAATGGAATTCAAATTTAAAGTGTGTTTATTTCTATTTTTTTTTTTTTCGTATTTAATATGATTTCATTAATAATTGTATCATTACAGATCATTTGTTTCATGAAGAGATTCGGAGGAAGACCTTTTGGTATATCGATGTGGGGATTTTTCTACATTAAAAGAAATTTTCTGCTAAGGGTAAATGTTAATAGTTGTAAATATGAGTTTCTAGGTTTTTTTTCAAATTTAATGAGTAACGTATTAGAGAAAATACAATGTAGAGGTACTACATTGCGTTATATTAGAATTATATTGTGTTTTTTTTAAAGACAGTTTTATAGAAATGTTCTAAATATATCAATTTAATAATATTATTTATCTTTTGTGTAAATTATACGTTTAAATAAAACCTTTATACAAGAAAATTTATTGAGAAATTCTATTTATTACATTTTATATTACTTTCAGGTGCTAAGTGGATTGTACTCTGTTTTCTCTTCCATCATTCAAATTACCGGAGTTATTGATAAAAAGAGATGTCACACGAAAACTGCTGGACATTTTACATTTAAAAATGATACTCTTTCTTAACTATTTTAATTTGTTATAAAGAAATATTCGTTATCGAACTTCTTTATTCATTATTTATAACCTCTTGAAACATTGCATTATTATTGTTCAGAAGAATTTCTGTTTACGTATAATGTTTACTGTAAGTGCGTGGTAATTTTTACTTTTGTTACGTATGACATGAACATCGCTGATGGTATTTTTGACAGTAGTTTTCAACAGTAGCAAATTAAACATTCTGCACCTTTATAATCCAAAAATGATTAAATCTAATCCAAAAACTTGAAAGTGACATAAATAAATATATGACAGCCCGATACTCTTAAGTGTAATCACGACAAAAGTGTAATTTAATACGCAGTGCAAACAATTCACGTCTGTTTCAAATTTCTTCGAATGAACACAGTAAAGTAATTTCAGCACAACGAAGTATTGAAATTTCTCTGCCAGCAAAGAATACTGCATCAAGTAGATTATGTAACCGAAATATTGTACACTCATTTGTAGCAATTCTTGAAATAGTTTTATTTTAATTTATTTTTATCTTTACAGCCTCTGTTTATTGTAATTACTGTTGTAAAATTTGTGATAATCTTACAACGCTTGATATATTGTCAATATATAACAAAATTGATGTATGTACAGTAGATAGGTCAAATTGATATCATAATTCACAGTAAGCCTTACATTTAACGGACTTCGATGTAACATTTTATAATTTTTCTCATGAGCACAATGAAATGATTGAATTCTTCTCATTTCAAATACCCGTTGTAATATTCAAAATAGAGAATTTTCGTAGATTTCGAAGTAAGTTAACAACAACAGGAAAATTCTACTGACCAATAGTATGCGACCACCTTATAACTTGCTATAGGCCCATAACCATTGCGAAATTTGACGTAGAATATCTCGGTCGAAATTTCGAATTTCAAAATTCCGGCATGGTGATGTCGTCAAACATGTCACGTTTTACACATTTGCAAAAAATTAGGTTTAAAGATCGTGTGGTTGATTTAAACTCTTATTACAGATAAATCGCGGTGACTCATGCAAAGTTTTGCTCAATACACTTTTTTCACGTTTATAGTAATTAATGAAATATAAGATTTCATATCTTATAACTGAAGACATTTTTTTAATTGGAGTACACTCACTCAGCATTTGTACGTAAATCAAAAACACAACACTTTAATTTGCTGAGAAAAATTTAATCAAAAGCAAACATTTTCAGCCAAATGTGTTGGCCATCATCAGGCTAAGATATTCGAATATAAACAAAATAAAACAAAAATTTAAATACAGTCGACCTCCCTATAATTACGGTCCCAATAATTACGATTCCTATAAAACTGCAAAAAAATTGTGACGGTATCCGTAAAAAACAATAAAAAAACCCTTATAATTACGTTAAACGTCATCGGGCAGCCGAACTTCTTTCCCGTTGTCCGTAGCGCCACGCTACGGAGAGATTTCTATTGTCTGGACAGTATTATATAAATTATATATAAATTAGGTACTGTACATATGATTATATATTAATTATATATAAATTAGGTACTGTATATATAATTATATATTAACTTATTGTAACTTTGTTATAATTAAATATATAATTTTCGCCGTCTAGCGTAGCGCCACGCTACGGAGATTTTTACGCTGACTATCGTCTGTAGAGTATGTAAAGTATGTAGAGTATGTCTCCGAAGTTCAACGAAGTTGTCGCAAAAAAATAAGTTATCAGAAATCGGCCGTGGTTTGGTGTGCTGCTTCGCGACGAAAACAAGCTTTAGCAATGGGGTTGTCGAATGGTGCATACTCGGTAAGTAATCTTACAATTTTTTATTTATAGCGTAGTTTATACGGATTATTTCCAAAAATATATACGTATTTTGGAAATGTTGAGTCGGATTAGTCTAGAATCGATTAATTTTATGGAAGAAAACTTTTTAATCAGCCATAGTCCGTAAACTTCACACGTGTCGAGCTGTGATTGGAAGGACTCGTAAGAAATCGGATTCCTAAAAAATGGAACGTATCTATGATCTTATTGGGGGTCGACTGTACAAATAAAATAAAATGACGACTGAAATATATATATAAATGTATAAATAAAATAAAATATGTATATGAAAAAATAAGCATAGGTTAATTAAATATGAAAACGTTATATAAAAATTCAATGAATTGCAAGATATGCAAAAAAATACTAAAATCAAGGCATTAAATTAAGAGCTGTCTAATCGTTTAATTAAGTATTTCCAAACCGAAGGCAACCCTTCAGAATCTCTAGAATTAATGCACGCATCATGCAATCTGCTCTTATATATTTCAACTTTTTCGTCGCAAATTGCCAATGTCGTTGAATATACTGGTTTAATAATACTTGCTTCGTCCCATTTGACGATTGAGCCTTCAACTTACGCCAATTGCGATAGTATTGTGGCATTAGATCCGTTGCTGATATTGTATTTATGTTCTTTTAACCTGACTCCTAAACTTGTATTAGTGACACCAATATAATCTTTGTATTTTCTGATGAACGTTGTTATCATATCTTCTCTGTACCCTAGAGTTCTGGCAATATGTAATATTCTATTAATTTCTTTTTGCCTATCCAACACACTACTGCAATAGAGAAAGGCCCTTTGTATAAGGGCACGGAATGCAGCCATTTTGTATTGGTAAGGATTATTAGAGTGGGACGGAATGTACAGAAGGCTATGCGTCGGTTTTACGTATACCTTAGTGGCCAAATGTCCTTCTTTGAATTCAATGTCAATATCCAAAAAATGTATCAGTGAGGCACATTTCTGTGTAATCTTCAGCATGAGGCCATCATCGTTGTTGTTGATCTTGTTAATAAAATCATCGATTTTTTCTTCATTCTTCCAAACTACAAAGACATCGTCAACGTATCTTTTAAAATACACAATGTCATTTAAGAAAAGAGAAAGAGCACTTTTTTCCAATTTTTTTAATACAAGCTCACACGGATACATTTGTCTGTTTTTGTAAATATTGCGTTTATAAAAAAATATTACATGCAATGTTATCCTTATCAGCATAAAATTAAGCCATGAGACTGAACTAGCTTCCTAACTAACTATGGAAAACCACCGAAAACTTTAACCTAGGGAACCGAATTTAATGCCAGCACTTCACCAATTTCGAGAAAGGCTCATGTTTAACTCCTTTTGACCCGGCCACTTTTTCAGAAATTTTTAACTAAGCATAAAAAATACTTAAATCTGAAAAAAACGAAAGAAATGCGTTTATTTTGAAGAAAATGCTTCAAAGTTTAAGTTCCTTTGTCTCGCATTTCTGTGAAATTTAACACCGATGAGTTATTGTTTACACAGCTGTGTGACCTTGAGCACAGCTGGCGTCAGATTCACTGGGCCATTCTCATAGAGTTCTCGGGAAGACAAGGGTTTAAAGTAGGGTGAATTCGAAATTGGCCTATATTTTTAAATATTTATAACAAATTAAAAATTTTATTGCGATTTCCGACCCCCCCTAATTAATTAAATTTATATATAATAAAATCTATTAATTAAAAAAATTTAAAAACTTTTGGAGGTCGTTTTTGACATCAGAAACTAGCTTTAAATAACTTTACCAAAGTCAAATCCGTGCACTACAACTTAGGAACCACGAATGAAATTTCAGAAAAAACTTCCATTAAAAAACAATTAATTGTTAATCACGTGTAATTAAAATCGCGATAAACTTTTTTCGCGCGAGCAAAAATTTTTGAAAAAATTTGGAGAGTTAAAAAACATCCAAAAAAATAAATTTTGTCAAAAGTGGCCTTAAGGACCGATTTTTTGTAACGCTAAGGACCGCTCCCGAGTCATTCTCGAGCGCGACTGAGAAGGTTTATACTAAGCTTTCAGACTCAGTAGTTTTTTCTACATACATACATACAATGGATAAGGCTTTACTCGGTGGTGTAGCCCTAGAAAAAGTAGGAGAAGTATGAGAGGGAAGAAATTGATGATAGTGGGATTAGATGGGGGGTGGGGGATAAGGGATAGGAAATAAGGAATGAAAGATTAAGGAAATAGAGGGAATTGTAGGCACCTGTCGGGTACTGTTAGTCCAATGGAAAAGTCACAATAAGATACTAAAGGTACAATCAGTACAAAAAAAGGGAAATATTAATAAAAGGTAGTGCCTTCTTGACGCAGACAAAAGGGTTGAGGTCGGTTGAATGGGTACCGTTTCAAACAGCACAGGAAAGTGCACCCGAGAGATAAAGTCCAATGTGAAGAGCAAGGTCCTTGGAGTGGGTCTTCATGACTGATCCTGATGGAAGAGTTGGTTCTGGTGGTAGAAGATCTTGGTGATCGAACGTCGGGTTGGTGGATGGTTGGTGATATACCTCAATCCTGAAGGTTGATACTGGTTGTGCTGCTTGATGGTGATGCTGAAATGTGGGTCTGGGGAAAAAATGAGGACTGGTAGTCAGCTAGGTTTAGAGTGTTGACAAATTTGAGAAAAGACTTGAATATGTCTTTGTTCTCAATAAAAGCACTGAGATGGCAGGGCCAGTCGTGTCCGTTTTTTGTGGTTTTGTTCTTCAGTTGCTGGCGGTGCTGAGCGTGCTTAGTACAGGTAAAAATGAGGGGAATAGATCGTGTGCTTCTCTGACTGTACAGCAGTGTTGCCGCAATAAAATTTCAAAACGTACTGAAGCGCATTCGAAAAATGTACTATTTTTCTTTAAAATGTACTAGTTCTATAAATACTTTGTTTACGTGCCTATATATACAGGCACGTAATTTATATATATATATAGCCTATATATATAGTTTATTGTCAAATAATTTAATTTTAAATCTTAGTTTTGGAATTTTTTGAAAGCTATTTAAAATTAAAAATATATCTACACATCTATTACTTATTATAAAATGAGCATTACATTGACAACAATTATTAATAATACTATTGAATTTCATCTCACAAAGTTAATTTTATAACCAATCGTGCTTTAAAAAAATAATTATAAATTTGTTATATTATATTAGTTTATTCTTTATTATACTTTGAATTATTTTGATGTTATTGCATCACTTTACGAAGTGGTATATACGTAATTGCATCAGTTTTAGTACCTATTTAATTAATTTCAATCATGACAGCAAAAGATAAGGATGCTTCTTTCTTTTAAACTATTCGATGAAAACGTTACATAAAATTGGGGTTGCATAATCATTCGAAATTATTATTATATTTTTGACTGGAAATTACAGGATTTCTGCAATTTTAGTTTAATTAATGTCATATAAAACTGACTGCTCGTACAAGTTTGCTTAAAACATGCAACTCAAAAAACCCCAAAATGGCAGCTCAAGAAGTAGATCACGCGTGTCCTGATCTTCTTATATAGACCTTGGAACAGTCGGAAGCGCGGCCATTTTGGAACCATACGTAACATTAACCCTTATTTCTTTTACTACGATTACTAAAATTGAAGTTCATAATTTAAGAATTAAATTATAGTGGTAGAAAATAATATAAAAGTATTTATATTATTTATACTCGTACAATTTCAAAACTATTTTCTGTAATAATTTGTTTCTGACTTAACGGATATTTTGATATTATTGACGACAAAAGTTTAAAATCATTGATTTCCTTACCTGTCCGTTATTTTTGTTTGACGGAGTTGAATTGTTTGGACCACGTGGCATTAGAAATTTTGTCAAGGTCTTGATGAGAATGTGCAGACAACTGAACGTGTGAAAGACCACTGAGTCAAGACCGTTTACACGTGCAATTATCTATGTAGCTGACGTCGACGGACACACACCATTTGTATGTTTTGATTGGATAATTTAAATTAGCAAGCAGTGACACTAGTGAGACTTTATTAAACTAATTTTTTCTCATTTTTTCGTTAAGGCGTGAAATATTAATTTGTACCGTAAATGGTACTTGAAATATTATAATGTACTGAAAATGATACTTGAAATATTATAATGTACTGAAAATGTACTAAAAATCTAAATGTACTTTCAATTTACTGGAAAGGGCAAAATGTACCAGTAAAGTACAAATGTGCTAGGAACGGCAACACTGGGTTGGGAACCACTGATCTACATGATTCGGGGAGTACGTCGTAGGACCTCATCGAAGCCATTCTATATATTGATAGCTTCCCTAAGGCCAACGCCCTTAGTTAGGAGTACGTCGGGGAATCTCATATTGGAAAGAAGTACTCATATTGTCTTCCTAAGGCCAATGTTTTTAGTTAGGAGTACGTCAAAAGATCTCATAGAAGAGAGACATTGTTAATATTGTCTCCATAAGGCCAAAGCTCTTAGTCGTATTCAATCGAGTATAATAATTGTTTATTTTAGGAGAATAGAAGAAACTTTTAATATTGTGCCAAATCAAGACTCCTCTATGAAAAGAAGTATGATCTTAGAATACAGATAAACAAACAGACAAACTAAACCTTGAGGTAGTATGATTTTAAATGAATTTGTGAGCTTTCTCTCTCGAAGCGTGTATTTAATTAATCTATTGTCTTTCTCATTTGCTTAATTTTGTTTTGAATAATTCCATTTGTGTAATTTTATTTACTTTTATTTTATTAAATCTTTTATTACTTGTTAAAGAAATGTCTCATATTTGTCTAAATCAAATCCATATTATCTCCAAACGCGTGTTAATCCGCGTATCTGAATTTGATTAACTGGTGTCAAGGAATCCTGACGTAGATCTGGACTTCACAGTCCGGATCGTTTTAAATATTAACAGTCCTCCTAGAAAAAGATTAGAAATCGGATATCTCGATCCGAAACGTTGAAAATTATTCTAGAAAATAGCGGCGATTAAGTGGTACTAACAATCCTACGGGAAAAGTAACTCCGGCTAATCTCACATTTAGCTTTAAAATTAAATTATTATATTATTTTTAATTTCTGTGTGAATCGATTTTCTGAATTCATCTAATTATGAGAGTACTTTCGCTTTAACATTTAGTAAACACTAATTAGTCAGAAATGTCCTTATAACACGATATCAAAATTGAATTCCTACAAAAGAATTTATTCGTTAATATACACTAATTGATAGCTAAATTTTATAATTTATTTTCGTGCGTTAACAGTTCCCATATAATTTCGAAATACATCGTAGCATAAACTACGTTATTCGAATCACGTGACGTGCATTAAGACTAATGATATAACTCCACAAAAAGGTTTGCAATTATCATTCCTAAATTAATTGGCATTATGCCATAATAAGTTAAATGAATAATGGATTTTGCCATTACACAAATATTTATCACACCATTACGTTTATTAGTAAACATAACGTACTTATAACTCCATTAAGGATGTCTGCCAAATTGTATAATTCAGAGGAACTTAAAATTTGATAGAAGTTCCAAAATGTTAAATGTTCGAAGAGGAAGTTAAAAATTATTATTTAAATTTTCCGTTTTTATCTTAACAGCAACTTACAATGCTGTAAATGTATAACAGTTAGTTTTCTCGTTAAATATCTTCATTTTCAAACATTTCTAACAAGTAATCGGTCCAGCGAAGAAAATATGTTTATTTAAAATCTATTATAACAATTCGAGAATACCCTTAACTATGTTAGTATGTCTATCTTTATAACATGTTGTTATTCTACCTGTATTAAAGCGAAGTGTAATAGATAACAATTTATCAAAACATAGAAATAAATTTTAAAGTTTAAATCGCAAAGTTAGGTGAAACGAGGTAAAAAATTTCAAAACTAAGAGACTAGTATCGATTGAATGCAATTAAAAAATTAAAATCGACTTTCGAAAAAACGAGACAGACATTACATTACTAACTTAGAAAAATAACTTGTATTATTTCTTCTGTCTCGCAGGAAAAAGGAAGTAATTACAATAAGTTGAAATAGAGAGCATGTGTTTTTAATTTAATAAATTAAAAATGTGTTAAAAATAACAGCCCGGTATAATTGCTCGTTATATTTTGATTTAGTCGTTAAATTGTTAAAGTTTTTATTTGTCCGTGTGTTGTATGTATATGAGAGAGAGAGAACCTATGCGTCCAGTCAAAAAATGTCGTTCAAGATTTTTACATTTTTTTCTGGAAACTCTGATTCATCGATAATTACAAAACAGTGACAATGTTTTTCACGTGTTTTTATGCTTTCAAAAAAAACTAGTCGTTATAAAAATTTATGGGAAAATATCGTGTTTCTAGTGTCGAATCCCACATATAGAAGCTCTTTTTCATATCGATTTATAAAAATTTGTTTCGAAAATCTATAAAATTTAATCTCGCTGAATTAGCTTCATCGATTATATCTTTTATCTAGGCAGCACGTTCTCTTTCTATTCGTGATTTGCTGTAATAACTTTTAACGTCAAACAACGCTCTGATCGATATTAACCAATCAAATACCATCTGCCGAGAAACTTCTACATTCACATCAAAAGCACACAACTGGAGAGCAAGGACTAGAAAAGTCTTTCAAGGTTTTATAATACGTCCTAATATTTAACTTTAATAGTATATTATTCAACACGTTCTGTCGTATATTTTACCGGAAAAGACAATTTAATAACACCAAAGAACGAAATAGACCTAAAAGTTTAATAATCCGAGATGCAGTCGTCGTATAGAAATTGCGTGGCAACAACACTTCAGCCTTTGATCTCTGTAATGGAAGTTTTCGCTTTGAACACGACGAAGGCTTGCGATTGTCGAAACAAAAAATCAAGGAAAATGCAAAAACTTTTTACACTTTACTCTAATTTACTTGAAATATTTTTATGGGGTATGGTTTTATTGTTTACTGCAATGATAGCAACACCGAGAAGTTACTGCATTGAAGGTTTTATGTTATTTGAAAATAATAAGACTTATATTATATTCATATATTGGTGTTGTTCTTTGTACGGAAGTTTACAATTCAGCATTATGAAAAGAAATAACATTAATATTCATTATTATATGAGAGATTTCAAGAAAGAAGAAGAATTTGTTCAAAAGTATGAACCGTATCTTTTTCGTTGTTTTTGTTTGTATGTTCTCGTTCTTTTGTGTTTTTTCACGTTGAATTTATACATCGGGTATCCTACTTTTCAATCAATACACTACGATCCTAGAATATCTTTGTTTTGCCTTTTCGGAATCGAACTTTGGTACTTTTTCGTTGCGTCACACGCACTTTGCATAATTTTATTTGCACTAATTCTTTGCTTACTTGTAGGAAAAAGATTGATAAACATTTCTGTTCATTTGCAAATTTCCGAAATTTCGACACGATCTCTGGTTGATGAACTGATGCAGAAACTTTGGAAAATTTGGGAGTGTTTCGAAGAATTGAACGAGAAATGCAAAGCGCTCTTTCCTGTTTATTATATATTTTATATCCATCAAACTTGTTTCTGTATATACATTTCTCTGTTTGTGCGGACAGGTGTAATATTTCGCTTGATTATCGCGATATTCGGTGTGATATTTCTGGTTGGATTATTAACGGTATCGTGGGCATTGTCATATTTTTCTTCAATAGTGAGTATTGTTCTAATTCATACGTAAAATAAAAATTACAATTACTGAGTATAACATTGATTTTTTATTCAATATATTAATTTATTACAGATCTATGACAATTTTATCAACATCGGAAAGTATGACTGTTGTTTATTCACATCGGAGTACAGATTTAAGGTGTGTTCTTTTTTCAATCTTCTACATATTTAATGTGATTATATTAATAATTGTATTATTACAGATCATTTGTTTCATGAAGAGATTTGGAGGAAGACCTTTCGGTTTATCTATGTGGGGATTTTTCTACATTAAGAGAAATTTTCTGCTAAGGGTAAATATTAATAGTTGTAAATATCAATTTTTAGTTTCGTCTTAAAATTTAATGATTAACGTATTAAAGGAAATACAAAGTAAAGATGTTAGATTGCGTTATAATGACAATGCCTTTTTTTGAATAGTAGAATATTCCACTGTTGATAAGAAAAAACGCGTAAAAATACCACTACCTGTGCGTAGTGGTATTTTTTATGCGTTTTTTTCTTATTACTGTTTGGAACATAATTTTGTAAATACAGTAATACTTACGCGCTAGGTGAGATTGAGCGATAACCGCGTAAGTCGAATTTGCGTAAGTCGCGGTATAATTTCGCAATTTGTGTAAAATCGAAGTCGGAAGTATGTAAGCTAATAAATGTTCTCGTTAATCTTATCTCGTCTTTTGATTCGTTCACGGTTACAAGAAATCAGCACATAGAGTCTCTCAAGTTTCCGTAGATATAACAAACAGAGAAATAAATAACACAAAATAAATTGTAGCTATGTGTCGATTCCGCGCGACAAGTCCGAACATGTAAGCCGAACAATAGTGTTGGGGGAGTGAGTAATCGAGAGTCGCGTGGCGCTGAAACAAAAGACGAATCGACGAGATTTGAAAATCGCGTAAGTCGGGGTAGCGTAAGTGGAGGTATTACTGTAGTTATTTCTAGTAAAGAAAAGATTTTTTTTTTATTGTTACTTAGTTCATTTTTTATGTGATTTTTCCTCGGTAGTTTTAGTCTACTTTTTGCGATATTCCTGCAAAGAATTTGACGTATATATTTGTCCTACACCATTGCCACACCATTGCCCTATATTAGTTGCTCACTGCTGAGTGGGTAATATTTCGCATTCAGAAATAACCGTGAAGTTTGAAATTTAATCTATATACTAGAAAGTTTATAATGTGATTTTATTAGTGTTGCAACGAATAGTATATTCGGCCTGAGGCCGAATAGCCGAATATTCGGCCAAACTATTCGGATCGACTAACGCACGTACGAAAATTGGCGCGCAAACCGCATTATGCGNTGCGTTAATAAATTTTCTTAAATTCGTTATATCTAACTCTGAATTTTTCACTCTGAATTTTTAACTTTGAATTTTTCACCAGAAATGAGCCTGAAGGCTCATTCCTGGACTTCGGAGTGGCTCTTATCCTCGCGCCTTTAAGATCCGATATTTAGATCTTATCACCAATAAAGAGGCTCATCGAAGGAGTGGGAAGTGCAAACTTCGTAACACAGTCGCCCGTAGAAGAGTTCGACTAACCAGCCACATTCTGTATATAGATAACAGTAGGATCTGTAAGACAGCTATAAACTGTGTTCCTCCTGGTGCCAAACGACCACGATGACCCATACTTGGAGTAGAACTTTTCTCTAAGATTCGAAGATGCTCAATATGACGTGAGAGGAAGCTGAACTCCTCGTTTATGATCAAAATTGATATAAGATAATTTTTGTCCGTTATGCTACTTAACAGTCAAAGCACCACTACTAATATTTAATCACGTGACTGATATTACGGCTTTTTGATGTATTACTAACTATAATCCAAGCGATCAAATTACCTATAAATTTTTATCACGTGCACACAATCAGTAAGGTACTTCTTCTAAGATAATGAAATTATTCGAATTCTTACCATTTAGTAAACATCACTTTCGTGAACAATTAAGCATTTAAAAGTATAAAAACGATCTTTACGATTACTTCGTGAATTCCTCTTCTGCAAAAATGTTTATTTATCTCTAGATGAATCAAAATATTAACGAAAGTAAAATGCCTAAATTCACTTTATAAACTTACTAGCAGACCCCGCCACGCGTTGTTGTGGCTCAAAATGTATCTATTATAAATGTATAACACTTCCCCTGTGGGGGGAATTTTACGAAAAATTTTTTCTTAGTGTACATTGTCTTGACGTACCCTATAAAACTCAATCAAAAACGCAAAAACCCGCATCTAAAATAATATAATAGAAGTCAAGTTCTTCACGGTAAGCGTCAATTCTGTCCCTCTCCCCGTGGGGGAATATCGAAAAACTCCTTCTTAGAGTACATTCTGTTGACGTACCCTATTAAAACGCAATCAAAAACGCAAAAAAACCGCATCTTAAACAGTATAAAGAGAAGCAGAGTTCTTTACTGTAAGCCTTAATCCTGTTCATCTCTCCCAGTGCGGGAAATTTCGAAACGTATATGATATAAAAACACGTGCGCATTCGAATTCTTCATAACAACAGATGCTGCACGAAATCTTCTGGACATTTTACATTAAAAAACGAAACACTTTCTTAAATAGTTCAATTCTATATATAGAATATTGAAAAAAGTATATGAAATATTAAATATTTATAAATTGTTATTAAAGAAAATAATGAAAAATTTTATAAAATCTTTTTCACGCATTGTACACGATACTCGCATTGTACATGCTTATATTCGATTTTTGTTAGAATAAAATTAATACGGACGTGTCCGAAACATAAAGAGCGACCGAATTTCTCTTAAAAGGCAGTGGACCAATCTGTGCAAAAAACTTCTCAATCAGTTGGGAACGATCCTGCAAACGACATTTTAAATGCTGTATTACATTGTTTATTGGGCATATTCCGTTCTGACAAGTTTCTCATACTGGATATAGGTGAGCGATTTCTATGCAATCTTTATTAATCCCCAATTGCTCCAGACATTTTCATCACCAAAAACCTGCCGAGTTTTGCTTTGATTTGTAAAATTACTTTTCACAATTTAAATTTAATTTGTATTGAATAAGTGTCGAATTTGTTTTAGGAGATTCATGATTTAATAAGTCACAACGAGACTATACTTTTATTTGTTGGTATAAGTTAAACAGATTAATTCTCATAGCAATTGTATTAATTAATAGAAGTAAAAGGAAGTGATATTTTGAAATTTCCGAAGTATACTTTTGCTATTGGCTGTGTATATAGACAGAGAACTTCGTGGCAAACTTCTCTAAAAAAAAAAAGGACAAAAATGGACTAACACATCATCACCCAATGTGTAGAAAATTCTGTATTTTTACAATAGAATTCGTCATCTATATTTGTTTGGATTAGCACACTAAATAGTTCCGAGCTATCCATATTCCAATGGAAAGTCACAAAACACACAAAAGAAAACTTTAAGCAATGACATAACGTGGCAAAATTGATAATTGTCATAATATAATTTAAATTGTAATAATTATTTAAAAAATTTTTTTAAAATAAATTTAGGAATTTTGAATTTTACAGAAATTCAAGTTTATTAGATTCGTGAAAGTATTCATTATAGATTTTTTATTAAAAACTTATTAAAATCTATATATATAATCGATACGAGTTGATAGTAATAATCAGCGCAGAGCCCAAATGGTTAGGAGTTGAAAGTTGAAATTTGATACACAGTTAGAGTACGTCACGAGAATGCACACTAAGGAGGGATTTTCTTGGAAATTTCCTTTTTCCCAGACAAGTTTAAGACTTCAACAATGAGAGTGTTAACGATGGAATCATCGCGAAATCGAACATCTTTTTAGACCCATCTACAAATTTTCCAATTAGTCTGAAAACAGGAGGACCTAATTCTTGCATTATGTGGAAATGGGTAAGATTTTTATGCTCAAATGATTTGGGCACTTAATACTCTGTGCCAAATATCATCTCTCGACATGTACTCCTTCATACCTCTGAGCTGGTAACGTAAACCGACAGTACGGTTTTATAAACACGACATATTCTTTCTTTATAAAACCGAAAATCGCTCCACATCCTATCAGAAGAGGTTCGAATTTGTAACCAACTGCCGATGTATACTATTTCTGCAGAAAATTATTGTGTTTACTTACCACACAATATATTTTTCACCAGAATCCGAGTGGACGAAACCACAGAGTTGGTCCTGTGTTCCCGACTCGGGGACAGGCTAGATACGTGGAGTTTTTCAAAAATGTTCACGTTACTAACACTTAAATAGAAGGTCGTTTCCATTATTAATTTTTCATTTAGACATTTTTCTTTTCGACATATTGCCTATGCATCCTGTTGCAATAATTCAAATTACTTCATCTTCATTGTTGAAAACATAAAGATTAAACTCGAAACAGACAACTGACAATTAGAGAACATAAATCTTACATAACAGTTGGGCGAATATTCAAATGTGAAGAGGTGTTAGAGTATTCGACATTTACACAAAAACTACTAATACCTCAATACTCGTGTTGTACAGTGCGTACAGACAGTACTGTTTCAGTCCAGATAGATTTAATTATACTAATGGTTTAATCTAAATTTTCCGAAATTACAGAAATATTCTTTCAAATTTTTACAATATTTTACATACAATGTTAATAATTCGGTAAGTTTCTCTTGACAAATTTACACAAAGAGATGTTTCCTGAATTTTTATATAGTGGTTTCTTGTATTTCATAATTTAACGAATAAAAGGTGGATAGGAATACACACAAACGAACTGAGAATGTATAGCTCTGAAATTATAAAATTGCAGCCAAGAAACGAATTGAAATCTGACTTATGCAAATTACAAATACTACAAAAGAAGTTTCTTTGATCAGTCCTACTCTTAAATTTTTCATCGTCAGTAAATAAT
Organism: Centruroides sculpturatus; assembly: GCF_000671375.1. Taxonomy (NCBI): domain Eukaryota; kingdom Metazoa; phylum Arthropoda; class Arachnida; order Scorpiones; family Buthidae; genus Centruroides; species Centruroides sculpturatus. The sequence goes on along the minus strand of NW_019385689.1, from coordinate 130,592 downwards.
TAAAATAAATTTTAAAAAATTAATGTCATAAAAGTACACTATGTAAAAGCACTTGATATTTCTTATTATATACAACACAACTAAATATATCCATCCACCGATTTAATGACTGCTTCAATTAGTACAGCGTCAACAAGCAAAAAACTTGTTATGGCCGAAACATGCACAAAGGATAGGACGAAATAAACTGTCCCTTGAGATAAAACTTCAATATATCTATACAATAGATCCCCCTATAAGACTGGTTCCTATAATTACGATTTCTATAAGACGGCGAAAAAATTGTGGCGGTATCTGTACACAACGGTAAAAAAACTCCTATAATTACGTAAAACGTCATCGGGCAGCCGAACTATTTTCCCGCTGTCCAGCGCCACGCTACGGAGAGTCTAGGCGAACTATCTTCTGTACAGTATGTAAATTAGGTACCGTAAGACTAATACAGTACTGTAATTTTATACATTTCTTGTGAAAGAAACATTTCTTATTGAACGGCGATTAAAATTATTTATATTAATGATGTTCAGCGTAGTTTTCGCAGAAGAATAACATCAGAAATCGCTGCCGATGAAATTTCTGATGTTTATCTTTATCCCTTTTACACTACTACAGAAGTAACAGTTTTTAAAAGTGTTTTTAATTGTAAAACTGTCAGAACCTACAAGAAAAGGCTGGCACTTGATCTTTTTTAACTTTGTGAAATTTTCTACCAATTTTTACTTGTGTTTAAGAAGAGTTCTTCAAAGCAATCTTTTAAAACTGTTACTTTTGTGGTAGTGTATAAGAAAGAAAGATGGACTCAAATGTTAATTTGACTTTTTGTAAATAGTCTAAACTTCAATTATGAAGAAAATACATCTTGAGTTATCAAAGTTTTGGCAACAAAACCACGCCGGAAGTGTTTTCTCGAAAATATTGCGTTTATAGAAAAATTAATATTTATATTTTTTTTCCAAGAAAATTCTAATGTAGAAAGTCTTTCTAAATATTTCTCTGTTGTACTACATTGACAGTTAGCTTTAAAATTAATTTTTTTATATTTTTATCAGTCTACTTTCGCTATAAAATTCAGTAAACACTGATTAGTTAGAAATGTCCTTATAACACGACATCAAACTTGAATTCCTACAAAACAATTTATTCGTTTATATACATTAATTGATAGCTAAATTCTATAATTTAATTTCGTGCATTAAAAGTGTCCATATAATTTCGAAATGCATCGTTACATAAACTACATTATTCGAATCACGTGATGTGTCTTAAGGATAATTATATCACTGAGCAAAGTAGTTTTTATTTATTATTCGTAAATTAATTGGCTTTATGCTATAATAAGTTAAATGAATAATGGATTTTGCCATTACGCAAATATGTATGTCATCATTACAATAATTGGTAAACATAACCCACTTTTAAGACACGGCTTTATATAACTCCATTATAAATTTCTGTTAAATCAATGGTTCTCAACTGGGGGTACATTTACCCCTAGGGGTACAAGCATAAACCGAAGGGGTACATCTAACTTTCATTATAAAATGGCATATGTTAATCAATTTGCTGTAAATTATTAACACTTCTTGTGTTATTATTTGATAAGTATATTATATATAGATGGCTGAAATGTATTTATTTATACCACTGGTCTAGTTAGTTAGAGTTTTTTATGGCGCTCAGTTATAAGGGCTGTATACACCTAACGCAGTAATTATAAAATTTACATACAAAAATATAAGGGGTACTTGAGAAACAACTGATGGACTAATAGGGTACATTGACAAAAAAGGTTGAGAACCACTGACCTAAATGATAGACAAGGTAATTCAAATCAAGGCCAGAGTTAATGAGTTAGAGAAAGGCATTTCAGTGCTCTGATGCTCCTGCTCCATAAACCTGCTAGAGCAGAAAATTTATGCTGATATGAGACATAGT
>NW_019385689.1:119966-125157 GCF_000671375.1 Centruroides sculpturatus | reverse complement strand
ATAAATATATTAATTTATTTCAGATCTATGACAATTTTATCAACATCGGAAAGTATGACTGTTGTTTATTCACACCGGAGTACAGATTTAAAGTGTGTTTTTTTTATTAATTTTTCACATATTTAATGTGATTATACTAATAATTGTATCATTACAGATCATTTGTTTCATGAAGAGATTCGGAGGAAGACATTTCGGTATATCGATGTGGGGATTTTTCTACATTAAGAAAAATTTCCTGCTCAGGGTATATGTTAATACTGTCTATAGTTGAAAATGTCAGTTTTTAGTTTCGTCTTCGAATTTAATGAATAACGTATTAAAGGAAATACAAAGTAGTGATGTTAGACTGCGTTATATTATAATATTCTTGCATGTTTTTATGTTTCGAAATTGATATTGGGTATTCAGAAATAACCTAGAACTTACAAATTTAATCTATACACTCGGAAATTGTTTTTTACGTTTACATACGATATCGCCTATTACTATTATGTAATTGTTTCTTAAGACAATACTATACAAATGTTTTGAATGTTTGAATAATTTATATTTAAATAAAATTCTCATACCGAAATATTTATTAAAAATGTATAATAAATATTTATTAAAAATATTTATTATACATTTTATATTACTTTCAGGTGCTAAGTGGATTGTACTCTGTTTTCTTTTCCATCATTCAAATAACCAGAGTTCTTGATAAGAAGAGATGCCACACGAAAACTTATGGACATTTCTCATATAGAAATGAAACACTTTCTTAAATATGTTTTACAAAGAAATGTTCATTAACAAGACTCTTAATCATTGTTTATGAAGCCTTAAAACGTTGCAATATTACTGATGAGGAGAATTTCTGTATACGTATAATGTTCTGTTAAACTCAATGGTAGTCTTTACGTTTGTTACGTATGACATCAGTGGCGTGCCGTAACAGTTGATGATAGAGAAGCTGCGTTTCTATAAGAAGCCGACTTCCAGGGGCAACCGGTTAATTCTTTCTTTAAATGTATTTTTTATAGATTATTTATATGACGTACTTAATAAATAAACAAGTTCAATATAATTACATTCGTTATTAGATTAAATATATTCCATACGCCCTCTAAATGCTAATTCTCGCTTCGATAAAATCATATAACATCTATTAATATATTATTTATTTAATATATCTATTAACCGTAATTATCTCGTTATAATTTTTAGTATTTATTTAAAGTTAAATTCTATTCCGCTGCGATTTTCAAATTGCTTCAAATACGAAACAATCGACGATTTTACGCGTCTTTTCTAAGATAAATTGTCAAAGTCATTCTTATTTTACACCGTAATTTAATTTGAAAATAGTAGGCGAGCCAGCAAAACGAAGCCATCTTATCGAAGCGTTTACATTTAACTTAGGCATTGATCTTTCTCTTTTAATAATGTTTCCTTTTTCATTATACGATCCCGAGCCAAAACTTTTTTAAAATAAATTTTCAATATCGCGATTACATTCCGAATCGCTAACCACAATATAAGGGCTAAAATTAATTTAAAAATAAAATTATAAAAACTTACTCGGTGAAATAAAATGTGTGGTGAATATCGCTTAATTATTTAACTACTTCTTAAGTAGAGATAAGTCGAAACCGGTTACGTTCTACTCGCATATTTGTAGTCTCGGGAAAAAGTGGAAAGACGAATTTTTATGACAAACGGATACGTAAATCGNATTAGATTCGTGAAAGTATTCATTATAGATTTTTTATTAAAAACTTATTAAAATCTATATATATAATCGATACGAGTTGATAGTAATAATCAGCGCAGAGCCCAAATGGTTAGGAGTTGAAAGTTGAAATTTGATACACAGTTAGAGTACGTCACGAGAATGCACACTAAGGAGGGATTTTCTTGGAAATTTCCTTTTTCCCAGACAAGTTTAAGACTTCAACAATGAGAGTGTTAACGATGGAATCATCGCGAAATCGAACATCTTTTTAGACCCATCTACAAATTTTCCAATTAGTCTGAAAACAGGAGGACCTAATTCTTGCATTATGTGGAAATGGGTAAGATTTTTATGCTCAAATGATTTGGGCACTTAATACTCTGTGCCAAATATCATCTCTCGACATGTACTCCTTCATACCTCTGAGCTGGTAACGTAAACCGACAGTACGGTTTTATAAACACGACATATTCTTTCTTTATAAAACCGAAAATCGCTCCACATCCTATCAGAAGAGGTTCGAATTTGTAACCAACTGCCGATGTATACTATTTCTGCAGAAAATTATTGTGTTTACTTACCACACAATATATTTTTCACCAGAATCCGAGTGGACGAAACCACAGAGTTGGTCCTGTGTTCCCGACTCGGGGACAGGCTAGATACGTGGAGTTTTTCAAAAATGTTCACGTTACTAACACTTAAATAGAAGGTCGTTTCCATTATTAATTTTTCATTTAGACATTTTTCTTTTCGACATATTGCCTATGCATCCTGTTGCAATAATTCAAATTACTTCATCTTCATTGTTGAAAACATAAAGATTAAACTCGAAACAGACAACTGACAATTAGAGAACATAAATCTTACATAACAGTTGGGCGAATATTCAAATGTGAAGAGGTGTTAGAGTATTCGACATTTACACAAAAACTACTAATACCTCAATACTCGTGTTGTACAGTGCGTACAGACAGTACTGTTTCAGTCCAGATAGATTTAATTATACTAATGGTTTAATCTAAATTTTCCGAAATTACAGAAATATTCTTTCAAATTTTTACAATATTTTACATACAATGTTAATAATTCGGTAAGTTTCTCTTGACAAATTTACACAAAGAGATGTTTCCTGAATTTTTATATAGTGGTTTCTTGTATTTCATAATTTAACGAATAAAAGGTGGATAGGAATACACACAAACGAACTGAGAATGTATAGCTCTGAAATTATAAAATTGCAGCCAAGAAACGAATTGAAATCTGACTTATGCAAATTACAAATACTACAAAAGAAGTTTCTTTGATCAGTCCTACTCTTAAATTTTTCATCGTCAGTAAATAATTAAAATAAATTTTAAAAAATTAATGTCATAAAAGTACACTATGTAAAAGCACTTGATATTTCTTATTATATACAACACAACTAAATATATCCATCCACCGATTTAATGACTGCTTCAATTAGTACAGCGTCAACAAGCAAAAAACTTGTTATGGCCGAAACATGCACAAAGGATAGGACGAAATAAACTGTCCCTTGAGATAAAACTTCAATATATCTATACAATAGATCCCCCTATAAGACTGGTTCCTATAATTACGATTTCTATAAGACGGCGAAAAAATTGTGGCGGTATCTGTACACAACGGTAAAAAAACTCCTATAATTACGTAAAACGTCATCGGGCAGCCGAACTATTTTCCCGCTGTCCAGCGCCACGCTACGGAGAGTCTAGGCGAACTATCTTCTGTACAGTATGTAAATTAGGTACCGTAAGACTAATACAGTACTGTAATTTTATACATTTCTTGTGAAAGAAACATTTCTTATTGAACGGCGATTAAAATTATTTATATTAATGATGTTCAGCGTAGTTTTCGCAGAAGAATAACATCAGAAATCGCTGCCGATGAAATTTCTGATGTTTATCTTTATCCCTTTTACACTACTACAGAAGTAACAGTTTTTAAAAGTGTTTTTAATTGTAAAACTGTCAGAACCTACAAGAAAAGGCTGGCACTTGATCTTTTTTAACTTTGTGAAATTTTCTACCAATTTTTACTTGTGTTTAAGAAGAGTTCTTCAAAGCAATCTTTTAAAACTGTTACTTTTGTGGTAGTGTATAAGAAAGAAAGATGGACTCAAATGTTAATTTGACTTTTTGTAAATAGTCTAAACTTCAATTATGAAGAAAATACATCTTGAGTTATCAAAGTTTTGGCAACAAAACCACGCCGGAAGTGTTTTCTCGAAAATATTGCGTTTATAGAAAAATTAATTATTTCTATTTTTTCTCCCAAAAATATTTTAATGTAGGAAGTCTTTTTCAATATTTCTCGCATTTACCATTCGTTTTGTAAATAGTCTAAACTTCAATTATGAAGAAAATACATCTTGAGTTATCAAAGTTTTGGCAAATAAACCACGCCGGAAGTGTTTTCTCGAAAATATTGCGTTTATAGAAAAATTAATATTTATATTTTTTTTCCAAGAAAATTCTAATGTAGAAAGTCTTTCTAAATATTTCTCTGTTGTACTACATTGACAGTTAGCTTTAAAATTAATTTTTTTATATTTTTATCAGTCTACTTTCGCTATAAAATTCAGTAAACACTGATTAGTTAGAAATGTCCTTATAACACGACATCAAACTTGAATTCCTACAAAACAATTTATTCGTTTATATACATTAATTGATAGCTAAATTCTATAATTTAATTTCGTGCATTAAAAGTGTCCATATAATTTCGAAATGCATCGTTACATAAACTACATTATTCGAATCACGTGATGTGTCTTAAGGATAATTATATCACTGAGCAAAGTAGTTTTTATTTATTATTCGTAAATTAATTGGCTTTATGCTATAATAAGTTAAATGAATAATGGATTTTGCCATTACGCAAATATGTATGTCATCATTACAATAATTGGTAAACATAACCCACTTTTAAGACACGGCTTTATATAACTCCATTATAAATTTCTGTTAAATCAATGGTTCTCAACTGGGGGTACATTTACCCCTAGGGGTACAAGCATAAACCGAAGGGGTACATCTAACTTTCATTATAAAATGGCATATGTTAATCAATTTGCTGTAAATTATTAACACTTCTTGTGTTATTATTTGATAAGTATATTATATATAGATGGCTGAAATGTATTTATTTATACCACTGGTCTAGTTAGTTAGAGTTTTTTATGGCGCTCAGTTATAAGGGCTGTATACACCTAACGCAGTAATTATAAAATTTACATACAAAAATATAAGGGGTACTTGAGAAACAACTGATGGACTAATAGGGTACATTGACAAAAAAGGTTGAGAACCACTGACCTAAATGATAGACAAGGTAATTCAAATCAAGGCCAGAGTTAATGAGTTAGAGAAAGGCATTTCAGTGCTCTGATGCTCCTGCTCCATAAACCTGCTAGAGCAGAAAATTTATGCTGATATGAGACATAGT
>NW_019385689.1:112467-115147 GCF_000671375.1 Centruroides sculpturatus | reverse complement strand
AATTTTCAATATTTATTTTATATTATTTACTAATGTTAAATTCTATTCCGCTTCGATTTCCAAATTGCTTCAAATACGAAAGAATCGACGATTTTTCGTGTCTTTTGCCAGCTAAATTGTCAAAGACATTCTTATTCCACACACTAATTTCACTCTGTAAATGCATTTTTATGCATTTACAGAGCCATTTTATCGTGAAAATATCGAACAAATTTTTTATTGAAGCGTTTATATTTAACTTAGGCATTGGCCGTTCTCTTTTAATAATGTTTTCTTTTTCATTATATGATCTCGAGCCAAAACTTTTTTAAAATAAATTTTCAATATCGCGATTACATTCCGAATCGCTAACCACAATATAAGGGCTAAAATTAATTTAAAAATAAAATTATAAAAACTTACTCGGTGAAATAAAATGTGTGGTGAATATCGCTTAATTATTTAACTACTTCTTAAGTAGAGATAAGTCGAAACCGGTTACGTTCTACTCGCATATTTGTAGTCTCGGGAAAAAGTGGAAAGACGAATTTTTATGACAAACGGATACGTAAATCGTAAATTTAAAAAAAATAAATTCTAGAGCTTTTTCTGTATCTCGTGCATCTCTCTCATTCATTAAATTTAGTCGTAATTTATGCTACCAAAGTAACGGTTAAATTTTTAACATTGTACAAGAATTGTACACGTTTTTTCTACATCCCATTAAAGATTGGACGAAAAACCTAAAGTATAATAAGGCAACCTATCGAAATACATAAAAATGGAAATAGATAAAAATATTTATAACAATGTTTGAAATGTTATTAATTTAATACATTTAAGTACTCGATGAACACTAAATCCTCTTTCTCTCCCCCAACGGAGAATTTCGAAAAATCCCTTCTTAGCGTGTATTCCCATTCCGTGTTGAAAAAGTTAATGTTATTGTTTAACAGGTGCTTGCATTATGGGAAAGTCTCAGAGGATGGAAGAAGGGGCGCTATAGTCTGAATTTATAAGAGGAGAAATATCTCCGAGTGTATATCATCGAACAATGCGTTGAGTATCGACATCATTGGACATCAATTTTTTTTTATTTCAAGAAGGCGTTTGACTGTTAACCGCGAGACCCACTGGAGGATTTTGCGATTATATGGTGTACCGATAAACCTTTTACCATTTTCAAGTTCTTATACTGCATTCCAATTGTTGTGTCGAGACTGAATGTGGTAATAGAAACTTCTCTGAAATTACGACAGAAGTCAGGCAGAGTTGTGTCGTGTCCCCTTTTCTCTTCCTCGTGCCCTTAATTACGTCAGGGGATGGGCACAAAAGACCGCTACGCGAAATGGGGACAACATTCACTGGTCTGACCAGGATGGCCTTAAAGATTTCGTTTTTGTTGACGATATCGCCGTATTAGAGAAAAATCGACAATGCTACAGAACGTTGGGTCGAAAGGTACGCAAAATTGGTTTCAGGATAAATGCGGTTAAGTCAATAATTATGCAATAAGAAACACCGCACAAACGCAAAGAGTAATTGTTGGAACACAACGCTTGGAGGAAGTGGAGAGTTTTATCTACTTAAGTACTATTATTTTCCGAAACGCCGATCCGGATGTGGACATGAAGTAACTCATCGAAAAGACGGCGACCGTTTTCCGGCGGGAGAAGAAGTTCTGGTCATTACCATCAGATCATTTATAACNAGCATAAAGTTTATTTAAATGAAAGAAATAAAATTAAAACTGGGATACAAGTAGTCTTTTAAGAGAAAGCATTGAAAAATTAAGATCGACTTTGAAAAAATACGAGAAAGACGTTACATCATTAACTTAAAACAGTAAATTCGATTATTTCTTCCGTCTCCGGATGTGGACATGAAGTAACCCATCGAAAAGACGGCGACCGTTTTCCGGCGGGAGAAGAAGTTCTGGTCATTACCATCAGATCATTTATAACTAAATTCCGTCTGTTTACCTCCATTGTGATTCCGCCACACAGCAATTGTATTGCCACAAAACTTCGACCTTTGACTTCTGTTTTCGAAGTTTTTGTTTTTAATATGTTGGAAACATGCGATTGTCAAAAAGAAAAATCAAGAAGAAATCAAAAATTTCTTACAGTTTATACGAATTTGCTCGAAATATTTTTATGGACGGTGACATTAATATTTACAGCAATGATTTAGTCTGGAGGTGTTTGCATTCAAATATATTCGATATTTGAAAATAATAAATTTTACGTTATATTAGTTACATGGAATGCTTCCTTGTACGCAGCTTTACAATTTAGTATTTTGCGAAGAAGAAAAATTAATATTCATCATTTGATGAAAGATTTTAAGGAAGAAGAAGAATTTATCGAGAAACATGAACGTTACATTATTTATTAATTTTTTTACGTTTTGATTCTCTTAACTTGCACCACAATGAGTTTATACATTAATTATTTTGTATTAAAATAAGCACATCTCAATAATAAAATGCCTCTGCTCTGTGTTTTCGGCATAGAAATTTGGTTAATTCATGTTCCGTCTCACTTAATTTGTATACTTTTATTTTCAGTTATTATTTTGTCACTTACACAGCTATATAATTCGGCAATTTATAAAGAACAAAAAATTAATATTTATCGATAATCGACTTTGGAAAGCTAAATGCTTGTAAGGAAAGTCACTTAGCGTGCACGGGCGAAAG
>NW_019385689.1:111068-112415 GCF_000671375.1 Centruroides sculpturatus | reverse complement strand
AAAAGAAACAGTGCTTGTATTTGTTATGCTATCGCATAACAAATCAATAGCATAAGACATATTGAATCACTCATATCACTTAGAATCACATCATTATGAATCACTTAGAATTACAGATATGCAGCAATTTATGAATCTTGTGTGCAGTATAATTGTATTGTCAGAAAGTATTTTTCTGATAATTTGTATATAATTAAGATTAATTATTTTCACAATTTTATAACAAAAATTTCATTTCTATGCAGTCATCTTTCTCTATAGTAGTGGTTCTCAACTGGGGGTACATGTACCCCTAGGGGTACGAGCATAAATCGAAGGGGTACATCTAACTTTCGTTATAAAATTTGCTGTAAATTGTTAACACTTCTTGTGTTATTATTTGATAAGTATATTATATATAGATAGCTGAAATGTATTTATTTATACCACTGGTCTAGTTAGTTAGAGTTTTTTATGGCGCTCAGTTATAAGGGCTGTATACATCTAACGCAGTAATTATAAAATTTACATACAAAAATATAAGGGGTACTTGAGAAACAACTGATGGACTAATAGGGTACATTGACAAAAAAGGTTGAGAACCACTGTGTTAAATTATATAATTAAGAGTAACTTAAAATTTGGTAAAAGTTTCGAAATCCTAAAATTTTTACAGTGAAAGTTTTAAATTATTATTTAAATTTACCGGTTTTATTTTAACAGCAATATACATTGTTTAAATATATAACAGTTAGTTTTCTCGTTAAATATCTTTTTTTTCAAACATCTTTAACAAGTAATCGGTCCAGCGAAGAAAATATGTTTATTTAAAATCTCTTATAACCATTCGAGAATACCCTTAAATATGTTAATATGTCTATCCTCGTAACATGTAACTCTTTATCTCTATTAAAGCCAAGTGTAATTGAAAACATTTTATCAAAACATAGCGATAAATTTTAAAGTTCACGGCACTAAGTTTAGTGAAAGTAAAAGACAAGTACAGTAAAACCTGTCTATGGCGACCACCCACGGTTCTTTCAAAAAGTGGTCTTTTAGACAGGTGGTCGTCCAATACAGGTGGTGCCGTAATACCGTATTTCCGCACGTATTTTGCGCACTTTTTAGCCATTTCTACTAAGCAAAACTCGAGGTGAGCAAAAATAAGCGAATTTTTTCAACGATAGGGCTATATTAGTATAGTACTGTATTTTATTCTTATCGGATAACCCGATTTACAGGAGTCGTCATGATATTATAAGACAGATTTAACACCAATATTTTAAAGATTAATACAATACTCGCATTTTCTCGATTATAATGCACACTTTCTTTTTTCCGACTTAATTAATTCGACTCGGTTCTTTT
>NW_019385689.1:92742-101510 GCF_000671375.1 Centruroides sculpturatus | reverse complement strand
AATTTTCAATATTTATTTTATATTATTTACTAATGTTAAATTCTATTCCGCTTCGATTTCCAAATTGCTTCAAATACGAAAGAATCGACGATTTTTCGTGTCTTTTGCCAGCTAAATTGTCAAAGACATTCTTATTCCACACACTAATTTCACTCTGTAAATGCATTTTTATGCATTTACAGAGCCATTTTATCGTGAAAATATCGAACAAATTTTTTATTGAAGCGTTTATATTTAACTTAGGCATTGGCCGTTCTCTTTTAATAATGTTTTCTTTTTCATTATATGATCTCGAGCCAAAACTTTTTTAAAATAAATTTTCAATATCGCGATTACATTCCGAATCGCTAACCACAATATAAGGGCTAAAATTAATTTAAAAATAAAATTATAAAAACTTACTCGGTGAAATAAAATGTGTGGTGAATATCGCTTAATTATTTAACTACTTCTTAAGTAGAGATAAGTCGAAACCGGTTACGTTCTACTCGCATATTTGTAGTCTCGGGAAAAAGTGGAAAGACGAATTTTTATGACAAACGGATACGTAAATCGTAAATTTAAAAAAAATAAATTCTAGAGCTTTTTCTGTATCTCGTGCATCTCTCTCATTCATTAAATTTAGTCGTAATTTATGCTACCAAAGTAACGGTTAAATTTTTAACATTGTACAAGAATTGTACACGTTTTTTCTACATCCCATTAAAGATTGGACGAAAAACCTAAAGTATAATAAGGCAACCTATCGAAATACATAAAAATGGAAATAGATAAAAATATTTATAACAATGTTTGAAATGTTATTAATTTAATACATTTAAGTACTCGATGAACACTAAATCCTCTTTCTCTCCCCCAACGGAGAATTTCGAAAAATCCCTTCTTAGCGTGTATTCCCATTCCGTGTTGAAAAAGTTAATGTTATTGTTTAACAGGTGCTTGCATTATGGGAAAGTCTCAGAGGATGGAAGAAGGGGCGCTATAGTCTGAATTTATAAGAGGAGAAATATCTCCGAGTGTATATCATCGAACAATGCGTTGAGTATCGACATCATTGGACATCAATTTTTTTTTATTTCAAGAAGGCGTTTGACTGTTAACCGCGAGACCCACTGGAGGATTTTGCGATTATATGGTGTACCGATAAACCTTTTACCATTTTCAAGTTCTTATACTGCATTCCAATTGTTGTGTCGAGACTGAATGTGGTAATAGAAACTTCTCTGAAATTACGACAGAAGTCAGGCAGAGTTGTGTCGTGTCCCCTTTTCTCTTCCTCGTGCCCTTAATTACGTCAGGGGATGGGCACAAAAGACCGCTACGCGAAATGGGGACAACATTCACTGGTCTGACCAGGATGGCCTTAAAGATTTCGTTTTTGTTGACGATATCGCCGTATTAGAGAAAAATCGACAATGCTACAGAACGTTGGGTCGAAAGGTACGCAAAATTGGTTTCAGGATAAATGCGGTTAAGTCAATAATTATGCAATAAGAAACACCGCACAAACGCAAAGAGTAATTGTTGGAACACAACGCTTGGAGGAAGTGGAGAGTTTTATCTACTTAAGTACTATTATTTTCCGAAACGCCGATCCGGATGTGGACATGAAGTAACCCATCGAAAAGACGGCGACCGTTTTCCGGCGGGAGAAGAAGTTCTGGTCATTACCATCAGATCATTTATAACTAAATTCCGTCTGTTTACCTCCATTGTGATTCCGCCACACAACAATTGTATTGCCACAAAACTTCGACCTTTGACTTCTGTTTTCGAAGTTTTTGTTTTTAATATGTTGGAAACATGCGATTGTCAAAAAGAAAAATCAAGAAGAAATCAAAAATTTCTTACAGTTTATACGAATTTGCTCGAAATATTTTTATGGACGGTGACATTAATATTTACAGCAATGATTTAGTCTGGAGGTGTTTGCATTCAAATATATTCGATATTTGAAAATAATAAATTTTACGTTATATTAGTTACATGGAATGCTTCCTTGTACGCAGCTTTACAATTTAGTATTTTGCGAAGAAGAAAAATTAATATTCATCATTTGATGAAAGATTTTAAGGAAGAAGAAGAATTTATCGAGAAACATGAACGTTACATTATTTATTAATTTTTTTACGTTTTGATTCTCTTAACTTGCACCACAATGAGTTTATACATTAATTATTTTGTATTAAAATAAGCACATCTCAATAATAAAATGCCTCTGCTCTGTGTTTTCGGCATAGAACTTTGGTTAATTTATGTTCCGTCTCACTTAATTTGTATACTTTTATTTTCAGTTATTATTTTGTCACTTACACAGCTATATAATTCGGCAATTTATAAAGAACAAAAAATTAATATTTATCGATAATAAAAGAGAGATATTTTAAAGAATATAAAATTACTTCGATGTTTTCAACAGTCTTTTTTTAATTTTAAACACGCCACAGGTACAGATGAACTTTGTGGCAAATTACGTCAATTTTAGTGGATAATATAAAACAAAAATGTCGTCTGAAATGTTCCCTCGACTGAATTTTTATGTGAAATAGTAATTTTGAAAAATATCAGCAATTCTATAATAATTCTGAAATAAATTACATATTATCTAGCCACAGATGTGTTAAAATCAACAGTATACAGAGTTTTAAAATATTCTATAAAATAAGATAAGAAAACAATTTTTCAAATTTTAAATGAGAGAAACAAAGATAAGCTTTTCGCATGTAGTGAATATGATAAGTTATGTGGAGCGAAGACAGGAAATTCAATAAAGTTTGACCTGCTATTTGCGGGATATTACGAAAACGAGAGCAAAGTAGCGGAAATAATGTATGGTTTGCAGTTTGGTAAAGTGATAAGAAAAAGTAGCATTTATCTCTGGTCATATTATTTTTGTATGGTATGAAAAATTACTATCTATGCACCTAATTCTATTTGCACATAAACTCGAAGGGAAGTATTTCCAATTTCAACACGAAATGGCACCCACTCATAGAAGAAAATCGACTCGGTAGTAATTTCTGACAAATGGTGTGCGTGTGATGGACTATCCGCAATGTTTGACTCATTTTAATTTTATAGAAGACATATTAGGTATCATCGCAACGAATAGAGAGCAATACTCATTCGTGGAACCATTATAAATGGCAATCACTGATACTTAGAAAAAAATCGCAGATTTAAAGAGGAAAAATATTATTAAGAAAACGCCAGATAAAACAAATGAAAATCTGAAGATTTTAATAAAAATAAACTTGAAAATAGAAATAGATTGAAGTTACGAAGAAATTAACAAACAGAATGGATTGATTGCTTCTTTATAAACAAAATCACTCATTGTTTAAATTTTGATGCAACTGTGTCATTTCTGAACTGACTTTACGCACATCTCTCGAACCTGTGATTTTAACTGCTTTACAAATAACATTTCATGTATTTCGGCACACTCGTGTTTTCGTTTCAAATTGAAACAGCAAAACTAACAGAGCTGGGCTTTGTCGTTTTCCTTGAAAATACCCATTACCATGCAAGATACAAGAGAGAAATAAAAGCTTTCAAGAAAGTCTTTCTATGGAAAACTGGCATCTGTTAAAGTATTACAATATACATTGAAAACTCAAAACTTCTTATTCGTATGAAACACCGAAACCAGAAAACAACTTCAATCGTAACATGCTTTTATCAATATTCAGGAGTGAGTTTATCTCTTCAACGTATTTTAGTGCAGTATTTGTATACGCGTGGTTTCGTTCGTAAGAATCATTAAACGTATTTGAATACATAACGTATAAGAATCATTATGACAATTCACACGACGATATTTTTTCTTTTCTTTTGGTAAAGACAAACTTGACAAATTTAGAAAACCATAATACAGACAAAAGTCTATTGAGTGCTGCTTACAAGTTATTTTAGTAAAGCTTCTCTTTACTAAAATAAGACTTATGGAAAACTTTCGATCGTCGTCTAAATTGTCGTAAATTTTCACTTTGAAAATTTTTTTTTATATTTCAGATGTTTTCGTTCGGAAATCTATTGTTATATAATGATTATATTGTCGCGTAAACACCGCCCCACTACACTCGCGACTTACGGAAACTTTCGATATGCCGTTTAAAAAAAATGTATATAAAATAGTCAAAAATGGATTCATAACACGATATTATAAATAATTGAATTTTTACAGGAAAATTCATTCGTTAATTTACATTAATCGATAGCTGATTTAACTTATTTGCGTGTATTAAAAGTATCCATTTAATTTCGCAATACATCGTGACATTAACTATATCATTTTAAATCTCGTTACACGTATTAAAGCTAATTATATCACTACAAAAGACGTAATTTACGATGCATCATTCTTAAATTAAATTGCACAATGCATTAATAAGTGAAATGCGTAATGGATTTTTGCCATTACACAAATATTTATTTTATCGTTACGTTCATTGGTCAACATAACCTACTTTTAAGACACTGCTTTATATAACTCCATTAAAAATGTCTGCAAAATTAAATAATTCCACCAATCACACGAAATTAAAGTTTGGTAAAAATTCGGAAATTGTAAAATTTTTACAGTGGAAATTTTAAATTATTATTTACATTTTTCTTAACAGCAACTGTTATATTGCTGCAAATATATAACAGTTAATTTTCTATTTTAATATCTTCTTTTTTTCAAAAAAAAACATCTGTAACAGGTACGGGTCCAGCTAGGACAACACATTTTCATATTTATATAAAATCTATTATAACCATTTGAGAATACCCTTAAATATGTTGGTATGTCTATCCTCAAAACACGTTCATACTCTTTATCTCTATGCGAACTGTAATAGGAAAGAATTCATCAAAAGCGATAACTTTGAAAGTTTAAAGCATAAAGTTTATTTAAATGAAAGAAATAAAATTAAAACTGGGATACAAGTAGTCTTTTAAGAGAAAGCATTGAAAAATTAAGATCGACTTTGAAAAAATACGAGAAAGACGTTACATCATTAACTTAAAACAGTAAATTCGATTATTTTTTCCGTCTCGACAGACAAAGAAAGTAACGACACTCTTAATTTCAGAGGGAGAGCGTCTATTTTATAGTTTATAAGTTAGAACTATAATAAAAATTGCAGCCCAAGATTGTGATTCCATTACAACAAATAATTTTTCGTGATATGTCTGGTTTATGCCTTGGATCGTTAAGTTTATTTTTCTGCCTGTTGTATATATAACGAAGAAAACAAGCGAAGTGATTGGCAAAAATGCAAAACAATACCGATCTTTTTCGTAAAAGCAGCTGTTAGTGTATGTTCAAGTATTTTTATTAGTTTAATTAATTTGTTTATTTTATTCGAAATTTTTAATAATATCTACTTAATTTGAATCACAAAACACACAGTCTGTCCAAAAATTATTTTTTTGAAACCACCGTTTATTATGATCGTGTGTTCCAAAACACCATCAACGACCGGACCTTTCTTTCTAGGCTACTAGGTCATCAGGCTAAAACATTCCTTTAAAAAACACACAAAAATATCCAATTAAAACATTAAAAGTAGCCTACAAAGAAAAGTCCGGTCGTTGATGGTGTTTCGAACAATGTCTTGTTTGTTCAAATTTTTTTGTTCGACATTTTCGCGATAAAATGGCTCCGTAAATGCATAAAAATGCAAAAATTGTTTTGTTGGCTCGCCTACTATTGTCGAATAAAATTAGTATATGGAATAAGGATGGCTTTGACAATTAGGCTGAAAAAATCGTCGATTCTTTCCTATTTGAAGCAATTTGGAAATCGAAGCGAAATAGAATTTAACATTAAATGAATATTGATAATTCTAACGAGATAGTCACGGTTAATATATATATTATATCTAAATTAATAGATGTTATATATTTTTATCGAAGCGAGAATTGGCATTTACAGTGCGTATGGAATATATTTAATCTAATAACGGAGGTAATTATATTGAACTTGTTTATTTATTAAGTACGTCAAATAAATAATCGATTAATAATACATTTAAAGAAAGAATTATCCGATTGTCCCTGGAAGTCGGCTTCTTATAGAAACGCAGCTTGCCTATCATCAAATGTCACGGCACGCCACTGATGTCATACGTAACAAACGTAAAGACTACCATCGAGTTTAACAGAACATTATACGTATACAGAAATTCTTCTTATCAGTAATATTGCAACGTTTTAAGGCTTCATAAACATAATGACTATTAGAGTCTTTTTAATAAACATTTCTTTGTAAAACATATCTAAGAAAGTGTTTCGTTTTTAAACGTGAAATATCCATAAGTCTTCGTCTGGCATCTCTTCNTTTTGTTTTCCCACAGTTAAACTTCGCCGCTAATTGCTGTTGTGATAACTTTAATACCAACTTCTAACGACAGCACTTTGCATTTTGGACGTTTTCCAACAAACTGAAATGAATTTCCTTTGTTGCTAGACTAATTTATTAACACCTGCACATAATTTCAAGGGTAGGAGAAGTGCCTGAGATGGGTTCGAAAGAGAGTTTAGACTAATTCATTATATTAGGAGGCGAAAACGTTGTTCAGATGGGTTCTTACAATAGTTTAGACCAGATACATTCGCGAAAGTGATCGCTTATTACAGGTGCTGTATTTTGTTTCGGACGAAAAATCCATGCACGCGGTCGCGTTACACAGGTGGTCGTTTTATACGGGTAACTTATACGAAGAGTCTATGGATAAAGTATTCCGTGCCAGAAATTTTTGCCCGTTTTGACAGGTGCCCGTCGAATGCGGGTGGTCGCTTAAGCAGTTTTCACTGTATTAAAAGACAGCATTGAAAAAATTAAATCGACATACGAAAAAACGAGAAAGACGTTACCGTTAACTTACTAACGTACAAAAAAAACTTATATTATTTCTTCTGTCTCGCAGGACAAAGAAAGTAATAACAATAAGTTGAAATAGATAGAATATATTTTAAATTTAATAAACTAAAAATGTGTTAAAAATAGAAGTCCTGCATTGTCACGATATCACAATAAATAGTTGCTCGTTATATTTTGGTTTGGTCCGTGGATTGTTAAGTTTTTATTTGTCCAGCTGTTGTATATAATAGAGAGAACGTATGCGACAGGTCAAAAGATGTCGTTCAATATCTATACATTTTTCACCCGTAACTGTGATGAGTCGATTATTACAAAACAGCAACAGTGTTTTCTACGTGTACCTTCTTTCTAAAAACAATCTAGTCGTTTTAAAAATTAATGGAAAAATATCGTGTCTATAGGGTCAAATCCGACATATAAGAGCTCTTTGTCATAACAATTATCGGTATACTTTTAAAAATTTGTTCAAAAATCTTTAAAATTTAATCTCGTTAAATTCGCTTTATCGATTATATCTTCTTTCTATGCAGCACGTGCTCATGCCATTGTGTGACGTGATTTGTTTTAACATTTCTAAACGTCACACCACACTCTGTTTAATATACACCAATCAAATACCATCTGTGGGAACTTCTACATTCACATCAAAAGGACTCAACTAGAGAGAAAAGACTGGAAAAGTCTTTAAAAATACTATAATACGTATAAAATATTTAACTTTAATTCGACCCGTTCTGTCGTACATTCAATCTGAAGAGAGAATTAAATAACTGTTTAATATCCTACGGAACAACCAAATACACCTAACATTTTACTACGCCGAGATGCAGTCGTCATATAGAAACTGCGTGGCAAGAACACTTCAGCTTTTGATCTCTATAATGGAACTTTTCGCTTTGGATACGATGAAGACTTGCGATTGTCGAAAGAAAAAATCAAGGAAAATGCAAAAACTTTTTACACTTTACTCTAATTTACTCGAAATATTTTTATGGGGTATGGTTTTATTGTTTACTGCATTGATAGCAACACCGAGAAGTTACTGCATTCAAGTTTTTATGTCACTTGAAAATAATAAAACTTATATTATATTCATATTATGGTGCTGTTTTTTGCACGGAAGTTTACAATTCAGCATTCTGAAAAAAAATAGGATTAATTTTCATTATCTCATGAGAGATTTCAAAAAAGAAGAAGAATTTGTTCAAAAATATGAACCGTATCTTTTTCGTTGTTTCTATTTGTATGTTTTAATTCTACTGTGTTTCTTCACAGGAAATATATAAATCGCATATCGTACTTTTCAATCGATACATTACGATTCTAGAATATCTTTAATTTGCTTTTTTAACTTCGAACTTTGGTATTTTTTCGTTGCATCACACGTACTTTGTATAATTTTATTTGCGCTAATTCTTTGCTTACTTCAAGGAAAAAGATTGATAAACATTTCTATTCAGTTGCAAATTTCCCAAATCTCGAGACGATCTTTTGTTGATAAACTGATGCATAAACTTTGGAAAATTTGGGAGTGTTTCGAAAAATTTAACGAAAAATGGAAAGTGCTGTTGCCTGTTTATTATATATTTTATATCCATCAAACTTGTTTCTGTATCTACATTGCTCTATTTGTGCGGACTGATGCAATTTTTTGCTTTATTATCGCGATATTCGGAGTAATATTTCTGGTTGGATCATTAACGGTTTCGTGGGCATTGTCATATTTTACTTTAATTGTAAGTATTGTTCTAATTCATACATAGACAAAACTTGTCATAACGTTGATTGTATAATAAATATATTAATTTATTTCAGATCTATGACAATTTTATCAACATCGGAAAGTATGACTGTTGTTTATTCACACCGGAGTACAGATTTAAAGTGTGTTTTTTTT
>NW_019385689.1:79742-87742 GCF_000671375.1 Centruroides sculpturatus | reverse complement strand
TTGGTATGTCTATCCTCAAAACACGTTCATACTCTTTATCTCTATGCGAACTGTAATAGGAAAGAATTCATCAAAAGCGATAACTTTGAAAGTTTAAAGCATAAAGTTTATTTAAATGAAAGAAATAAAATTAAAACTGGGATACAAGTAGTCTTTTAAGAGAAAGCATTGAAAAATTAAGATCGACTTTGAAAAAATACGAGAAAGACGTTACATCATTAACTTAAAACAGTAAATTCGATTATTTCTTCCGTCTCGACAGACAAAGGAAGTAACGACACTCTTAATTTCAGAGGGAGAGCGTCTATTTTATAGTTTATAAGTTAGAACTATAATAAAAATTGCAGCCCAAGATTGTGATTCCATTACAACAAATAATTTTTCGTGATATGTCTGGTTTATGCCTTGGATCGTTAAGTTTATTTTTCTGCCTGTTGTATATATAACGAAGAAAACAAAAATGCAAAACAATACCGATCTTTTTCGTAAAAGCAGCTGTTAGTGTATGTTCAAGTATTTTTATTAGTTTAATTAATTTGTTTATTTTATTCGAAATTTTTAATAATATCTACTTAATTTGAATCACAAAACACACAGTCTGTCCAAAAATTATTTTTTTGAAACCACCGTTTATTATGATCGTGTGTTCCAAAACACCATCAACGACCGGACCTTTCTTTCTAGGCTACTAGGTCATCAGGCTAAAACATTCCTTTAAAAAACACACAAAAATATCCAATTAAAACATTAAAAGTAGCCTACAAAGAAAAGTCCGGTCATTGATGGTGTTTCGAACAATGTCTTGTTTGTTCAAATTTTTTTGTTCGACATTTTCGCGATAAAATGGCTCCGTAAATGCATAAAAATGCAAAAATTGTTTTGTTGGCTCGCCTACTATTGTCGAATAAAATTAGTATATGGAATAAGGATGGCTTTGACAATTAAGCTGAAAAAATCGTCGATTCTTTCCTATTTGAAGCAATTTGGAAATCGAAGCGAAATAGAATTTAACATTAAATGAATATTGATAATTCTAACGAGATAGTCACGGTTAATATATATATTATATCTAAATTAATAGATGTTATATATTTTTATCGAAGCGAGAATTGGCATTTACAGTGCGTATGGAATATATTTAATCTAATAACGGAGGTAATTATATTGAACTTGTTTATTTATTAAGTACGTCAAATAAATAATCGATTAATAATACATTTAAAGAAAGAATTATCCGATTGTCCCTGGAAGTCGGCTTCTTATAGAAACGCAGCTTGCCTATCATCAAATGTCACGGCACGCCACTGATGTCATACGTAACAAACGTAAAGACTACCATCGAGTTTAACAGAACATTATACGTATACAGAAATTCTTCTTATCAGTAATATTGCAACGTTTTAAGGCTTCATAAACATAATGACTATTAGAGTCTTTTTAATAAACATTTCTTTGTAAAACATATCTAAGAAAGTGTTTCGTTTTTAAACGTGAAATATCCATAAGTCTTCGTCTGGCATCTCTTCTTAAAAAGAACTCCGGTTATTTGAATGATAGAAGAAAAAACAGAGTACAGTCCACTTATCACCTGAAAGTAATGTAAAATGTAATAAATGTAATAAATAGAATTTTTCTAAAATATTTCTGTATGAAAATTTTACTTAAATGTAAATTATTCAAACATTCAAAACATTTGTATAGTATTGTATTAAGAAACAATTACATAATCGTAATAGGCGATATTGCATGTAAAATCAACGTAAAAAACAATTTCCGAGTGTATAGATTAAATTTCTAAGTTATAAGTTATTTCTGAATTCCAAATATCAATTTCGAAACATAAAAACATGCAAGAGTATTATAATATTACTCAGTCTGACATCACTACTTTGTATTTCCTTTAATACGTTACTCATTAAATTTGAAGTCAAAACTAAAAACGGACATTTACAACTATAGACATTTACCCTGAGCAGAAAACTTCTCTTAATGTAGAAAAATCCCCACATCGATATACCGAAAGGTCTTCCTCCGAATCTCTTCATGAAACAAATCATCTGTAATGATACAATTATTAATATAATCACATTTTATGTGTGGAACATTAAAATGAGAACAAACTTTAAATCTGTACTCCGGTGTGAATAAACAACAGTCATACTTTCCAATGTTGATAAAATTGTCATAGATCTGAAATATGTTAATATATTTATTATACAATTAATGTTACGTCCAGTATGAATTAGAACGATACTTACAATTGAAGTAAAATATGACAATGCCCACGACACCGTTAATAATCCAACCAGAAATATTGCTCCAAATATCGCAAAAATAAAGCGAAAAATTGCATCAGTCCGCACAAATAAAGCAATGGAGATACAGAAACAAGTTTGATAAATATAAAATATATAATAAACAGGCAACAGCACTTTCCATTTTTCGTTAAATTCTTCGAAACACTCCCAAATATGCCAAAGTTTCTGCATCAGTTCATCAACAAGAGATCGTGTCGAGATTTGGGAAATTTGCAAATGAACAGAAATGTTCTTCAATCTTTTTTCTAGAAGTAACCAAAGAATTAGCGCAATTAAAATTATACAAAGTGCGTGTGACGCAACGAAAAAATACCAAAGTTCGTAGCCGAAAAGGCAAATCAAAGATATTATAAAATCGTAATATACCGATTGAAAAGTACGATACGCGATGTATATGTTTCCTGTGAAGAAACAGAGTAGAATTAGAACATACAAATAGAAATAACGAAAAAGATACGGTTCATATTTTTGAACAAATTCTTCTTCTTTCTTGAAATCTCTCATATAATAATGAATATTAATCTTATTTCTTTTCATAATGCTAAATTGTAAACTTCCGTACAAAGAACAGCACCATAATATGAATATAATATAAGTCTTATCATTTTCAAGTGACATAAAAACTTGAATGCAATAACTTCTCGGTGTAGCTATCAATGCAGTAAACAATAAAACCATACCCCATAAAAATATTTCGAGTAAATTAGAATAAAGTGTAAAAAGTTTCTGCATTTTTCTTGATTTCTTCTTTCGACAATGGCAAGTCTCCATCGTATCCAAAGCGAAAAGTTCCATTACAGAGATCAAAGGCTGAAGTGTTGTTGCCACGCAGTTTCTATATGACGACTGCATCTCGGGTTAGTAAAATTTCAGGTCTATTTCGTTCTTCGGTAGGTTATTAAACAGTTATTTCATTCTGTCTTCAGGTAGAATGTACGACTGAACGAGTCGAAGAATATACTATTAAAGTTAAATATTCGATACGTATTATAGTATTTTGAAAAACTTTTCCAGTCCTTTTGCTCCAGTTGAGTCCTTTTGATGTGAATGTAGAAATTCCCGCAGATGGTATTTGATTGGTGAATATCGAACATAGCGTGGTATGACGTTGAAAAATGTTAAACAAATCACGTCACAGAATGGCAAGAGCACGTGCTGCCTAGAAAAAAGATATAATCGATGAAGCTAATTTAACGAAATTAAATTTTTAGGATTTTTCGAACAAATTTTTAAAAATAATCGTTATGACAAAGAGCTTTTATATGTCGGATTTGACCCTATAAACACGATATTTTTCTATTAATTTTTAAAACGACTAGAATCTTTTTCGAAGGCAGGTACTGTACATGTAGAAAAAACGCTGTTACTGTTTTGTAATAATCGATTAATTACAGTTTCGAATAAACAATGTATTATTATTAAACGACATCTTTTTACCTGTCGCATAAGTTCTCTCTATTATATACAACAGCTGGACAAATAAAAACTTAACAATCCACGGCCCAAACCAAAATATAACGAGCAATTATTTATTGTGATATGGTCACAATTGCTATTTTTATCACATTTTTAATTTATTAAATTTAAAATATATTCTCTCTATTTCCACTTATTGTCATTACTTCCTTTGTCCTGCGAGAAAGAAGAAATAATATAAGTTTTTTTGTACGATAGTAAGTTAACGGTAACGACTGTCTCGTTTTTTTAAATGTAAATTTAATTTTTTCAATGCTTTCTCTTAATACTTGTCTCCTATTTTCGAAATTTTTATTTCATTTCACTAAAATTAGTGTTGTGAACTTTAAAATTTATCGTTATGTTTTGATAAATTGTTTTCAGTTACATTTTGTTACATATTCCTTTCAGCTTTAATAGAGATAAACAGTTATGAGGATATTTAAGGGTATTCTCGAATGGTTATAATAGATTTTAAATTAGCATTTCTTCCCTGCACCGATTACAGAAGTTTGAAAAAGAAGTTACTTAACTAGAAAACTAACTGTNCGATATATTTGAAGTAGTTTTTTTCACTAATACATCAAAAACACATGCCCACAAACATCCAAAATGAAAAAATCGCGAAAAAAACTATGAGTTTTGAAAAATTGAATTTTGAACACGAGGGTTATATAGCACCCCGCGCGCACAACTGTGCGTGAATCTTTGGCGCGCTTTACGCAGGGTTAAACAAGTTATATTGCTGTTAAAATAAAAACGGTATATTTAAATAATAATTTTAAACTATCACTGTAAAAATTTCAGGATTTTGGAACTTTTACCAAATTTTATGTTTATCTTAATTATATAATTAGACAGACATTTTTAATGGAGTTATATAAAGCAGTGTCTTAAAAGTGGGTTATGTTTACCAATTGGCGTAATGACAAAATACATTATTCATTCAACTTATTATGGAATAAAGCCAATTAATTTAGGTATAATAGATGCAAACTATTCTGTTCAGTGATATAATTAGCCTTAATACACATCACGTGATTAGAATAATGTAGTTTATGTAACGATGTATTTCGAAATTATATGGACACTTTTAATGCACGAAATTAAATTATAGAATTTAGCTATCAATTAGTGTATATTAACGAATAAATTGTTTAGTAGGAAGTCAAGTTTGATGTCGTGTTATAAAGACATTTTGACTACCCAAAATCAACAGCCTTGGTAATCTGGATAAATTCATAAAATCGTCTCACACAGAAATAAAAAATAATACAAAAATATAAAAAATTAATTTTAAAGCTAACTGTCAATACAGTACAACAGAAAAATTTTTAGAAAGACTTCCTACATTAGAATTTTCTTGGGATAGAATATATAAATATTAGTTTTTCTTATAAACGCAATATTTTCGAGTAAACACTTTTGACATGGTTCATATAATGTTGATGTCAAGCCTTTGAAACATTTATCAATACAAAAAAGCAATTATTCTAGCAATTTCACAAAATTTTTATTACAATTTTTGTGATAACTCAAGGTGTATTTTCTTTATAATTGAAGTTTAGACTATTTACGAAAAGTGAAATTAACTTTTGAGTCCATCTTTATTCCTTTTACACTACCACAGAAGTAACAATTTTAAAAAACTGCTTTGAAGAACTCTTCTTAGACACAGGTAAAAATTGGTAGAAAATTTCACAAGGTTAAAAAAGATCAAGTTACAGCCTATTCTTGTAAGTTCTGACACTTTTACAATTAAAAACACATTTAAAAACTGTTACTTNTTTCAGAATTTTGGCAACAAATTATATGAACCAAGCCGGAAGTGTTTTCTCGAAATTATTGCGTTTATAAAAAGTTATCACACGCGATGTCAGCATAAAATTAAGCCTTGAAACTGAACTAGCCTCCTAACTAACTAAGGAAAACCACCGGAAACATTAATTTAGCGAACCGAATTTAATGCCATTGCTTCGTTGAAAACGAGAAAGGCTTATGTTTAAAATCTAAGCTTTCTAGACTCAGTAGTTTCTCTCTACGGACGTCCGCCATGCCAGGTGACGTATTCCCTAACAAACAATTTTCTTTCGAAGGAACTGTTCAAAATTACTTCGAAGGAGGAGAAATCCACTACCGAAAGTAAACAACTCTAATTCCTGTACATGTTGTTCGTCGGTGACTCGTTTATTTGGCGNATTAGTTTTACTTCGTTTGGATGATATAGTAGAGTCTCTCGAATCTCCGTAGATATAACAAATACAGAAATAAATAATACAAAATAAATTGTAGCTATGTGTGGATTCCGCGCGACACATCCGAACATGTAAGCTGAACAATAGTGTGGGAGGAGTGAGTAATTGAGGATTGCGTGGCGCTCAAACAAAAGACGAATCGACGAGATTTGAAAATGGCGTAAGTCGGGGTAGCGTAAGTCGGAACATTACTGTAAACATTGTACTACAATTCGTAGTATTACTGTACTAAAATTCAGACCAGGTATGGAAGGCTTAGCGGACAGAAATTCCGATTATCAGTATTTCAGTCCGAAGCAGAAAAAATACAGTAATTAAATAAATAAATTATTCTTGTTAAGCGAGAATTATCTATTGATTCGAACGAATTAACTCATTTTTTTCTATTTCTTAAAAATACTTACTTCTCGATCTGTCATTTTATTTTTAATAAGTTTCTAATTGAGTAGAGCTTATTAAAAATTTCCTATTATACCGCTTAAATAGAGACAAAGACTAACAACATGTTATGAGGATAGACATACAAACATATTTAAGAGTATTCTCGAATGGTTATAATAGATTTTATACAAACATGAATATGTGTTGTCCTAGCTGGACCCATACCTGTTACATGTGTTTGAAAAAAAAAAGATGTTTAAGTACAAAACTAAATGTTAAACGTTGCTGTTAAGAAACAAAATACAGAAAATGTAAATAATAACTTAAAATTTCCGCTGTAGAAATTTCACAATTTGCGAATTTTAGCAAATTTTAATTTCATGTTATTCGTGAAATTATTTAATTTTGCAGACATTTTTAATGGGGTTATATAAATCGGTGCCTTAAAAGTGGGTTATGTTGACCAATTAACGTAACGATGAGATAAATATTTGTGTAATGACAAAAATCCATTACGCATTTCACTTATTAATGCATTGTACAATTTAATCTTAGAATAATACTTCCAAAAATACGTTTTTTGTAGTGATATAGTTAGCTTTAATACATGTAATGAGATTTAGAATAATGTAGTTAATGCCACGATGTATAGCGAAATTAAATGGATACTTTTAATACACGCAAATAATTTATATCAGCTATCGATTAATGTAAATTAATGAATGAATTCTTCTGTAAAAATTCAATTACTTTTAATATCGTATTATGAGTCCATTTTTTATTATTTTTACATACATTTTTTTAAACGGCGTAACGAAAGTGTTGGTGAGTCGAGCGTGTAGGGGACGGTGTTTACGCAATAATACAATCGTTATATAACAATTGATTTCCGAACAAAAACATCTAATATAAAAAATTTTGCAAAGTGAAAATTTATAGCAATTTAGACGACGATGAAAACTGTCTGTAGTGTGTTTAAAATAAAAGAAAGACTGTTGAAAACATCGAAGTAATTTTATATTCTTTAAACTATCTCTTTTTTATAATCGATAAATATTAATTTTTTTTGTTTATAAATTGCTGAATTAAATAGCTGTGTAAGTTAATATTTTATATTTAAAATATTTTATTTGTGATAATACACGAATAAATAAACTGAAACAGATAGAATTTATTAAATAATAACAAATAAAACTATAATTTATTTAAAATTTTCACTTTGGCTTTTACTGTGTTTGTTTTTGAATTACTCTACAACAATTTCCCCAACTTTAAATAAAGTCTGAAGTAGCGAAGAATGAATGCAATATATAAATATTTTACACAAATGATATGATCAGTGTTGCTGCAATGAAATTTCAAAATGTACTGAAGTGCCTTCAAAAAATGTACTATTTTCCTTCAAAATGTACTAGTTCTATGAATACTTTGTTTACGTGCTTATATATTTCCTATATATATATATATAGGCACGTAATTTATATACTAGAATTTATATATATAATATATAATTTATATATTAGAATTTTTTAAAAGCTATTTAAAATTAAAAATATATCTACACATCTATTACTTATTATAAAATGAGCAT
>NW_019385689.1:66534-72311 GCF_000671375.1 Centruroides sculpturatus | reverse complement strand
TGAGGAATATGCAAATAGATTACATAAAAATTTAAAGTTTACAAGTGAAGATGAACAACAAAATAAAATGAATTTCTTAGATGTCACCATAAAAAGAGAAGAAACAAGTGTATCATTTAGTAAGTATGAAAAACTATGTAATAATGGTAAAACTATTAACTTTAAATCTTACTGTCCTTTAGAAAATAAAAAGAATGTCTTTAATATGGAATTGAGAAAGATACTAAATCGAACAACTCAGCAAGAAAACATAGACATCGAAGTAAAACAATTGTTTAAGAAATTTCAGTTAAATGATTATCCGAAGCATATTCTCTGTAAGTGGTACAATTTATATTTAAAACGTAGATTTAATGTTAAAAACAGCATAGAAGATATTTCTTATGTAAAGTTTCCTTATGTTACTAAAGTTTTTGAAAAATATAAACCAATATTTAAAAAATTTTCTGTATGCATAGTTGCGAGCCAAAAGAATAAGATGTCAAACATTATCAGCATAATAAACAGTGAAAATTCGCCCAGAGACCAATTTAAAATCGCCGGTGTCGTATATAGGATGTCATGTACATGTGGAAGCCCAAATTATTACATTGGAGAAACCGGAAGAAGATTGGAGTTGAGAGTAAAGGAACATGAGGCAGCCATTAGACAGAGAAGAACGGAATCAGCATGGTTTTTACATTGCAGAGAATTTAATTACAATATAAATATAAAAAATACTAAAATATTGTATAGAATAGAAAATAATTTAGAAAGAAAAATTGTAGAACATTTCTGTATCGCCGAACATGTAAATTTACTTAATTTGAATGCTGGAATGATTGTTGATGCATGCTGGGAACGACTGTTGGGTATAAAACGTAACCAACGAATAACATCCTGATGTATCCACTAAAGAGGCCTAGATGCCGAAATGCGTATGGATAAAATTAATAAAATGATGATTGTTCCTTGCTACTTGTTTGTCTTGTTTTGGCTCATAGAATCCTCGAAGTCGAAAATAGAAAGAGTATCATTTTTACTTGTTTTTTAACTAAAAATTTTTTATTTTTAGTGTGTTAATATTATCACCGATCCCATTGGTTTTAATAATTGAATTTATGATAAGGTCCTTTAGCCGTTCGCTGTTTCCAGAGGAAATGGACACCGTATTTTCGTTTTATTTTTACTTCTTCATGAAGTAATCCTAATAATAACAACTTTTTCTTTGCTAGTAATATGCGTCGATGTCGAACCATTTTCTTTTATTCGTCAGGGAACACGTGACTCGTCAACTTCACGCTACTTTCTCTCGTTCGTTCGCGTCTGTGTGATCGTATAAACGAGAGCGAGAAACATAAAGAGCGAGAAACGTCATCACCTCTTCTCGCCACATATTCTCGCTATCTCGAAAAATTCGCGTCTGCATAGTCGCACCCTTAGCCACCCGCCCGCTATATATTTGGCCGATTACGTGAATAACGACTAGATTTATAACTTAACCCAACCGATAAGAATTTACTGGTACGTTTTTACGATACTTCCGTATAGTTGACAGGAGTTAAAAAATCCATTAAAATATTTGATATATTTATTCCGCTGTCCTATTTTATATTACTCGCGGATTTCAATGATAAACCGGTGATATTACGATTTCGTATATCCCATCTTTTAAGGGAATGTAGAAAAAAACGTGTACAATTCTTGTATAATGTTAAAAAAATTAACCGTTACTTCGACAGCGTCATTTACAACTAAATTTAATGAACGAGAGAGATGCACCAGGTACAGAAAAAGCTCTAGAATTTATTTTCCTTACATTTACGATTTATGTATCCGTTTGTCATAAAAATTTGTCTTTCCACTTTTTATTTCGAGACTACAAATATTCGAGTACAAAGTAACCGGTTTCGACTTATTTCTACTTAAGAAGTGGTTAAATAATTAAGCGATTAGAAAATTGAAGACGTAAACAAAACCCTGATGAAAGAGCCGGAATATTACTTAAAAGCTTTACCAAACCAATCTATAGCTAAACGTTCACCAAGATAAATAAGCTCATTATTGCTGTATTTTGTAATTGATCAGCTATCAGTGTTAATAATTTATCAAATAGTGACAAAGCCATTCTTAAATAATTTCTAAAAAATGAAAAATGATTATATTCCTCATATCTTTCATCTATATATAAAAAGAATTTTGTTTTAATATTTTTCAAACTATAGACAAACATGATGTTATACAAATTCTGTTTTTTTATAAAATTATGATATTAGATTTTTACAGCTATGGTGAGAAACGTTTAAAATCTACAACAACCCTGTCGCGTGCTTTGAGATATACTAATGATGCGACGAAAGAGGTATTTGACATTGACCGCTATCGGCACCCTCGGGATTTGGCAGTCCGCGTGTATGCACGCTGCAACCGTCTTCGATTCCATCCATTAGCCACTGGTANAAAAGCGCTTGACAAACTTGCCCCGCATGCCGAAGTTGCCCCGATCTCCCCTATATAAAACAATATATTTATATAAGTAAAGTTATAAAAGAAACAACAATATTTGATTATGTCTTTAACCTGTTCGTAATACTAATTTGTATAAAACTTAAAGTACTTGCTGTTCATCAATACTGGCAAAGTATCTAAATTTTTGCAGTATTTGGGTTTGTTCTTTATATGTAAATAAAGTGAAATAGTGTTACATTAGTAATAAAATATTAAAATAAAATACTATAAAGTGAGAAAGTTCTATATGGTTATATTTCAGTGCTATGTGCATTATATTGTGAAACCTGAAGTTTACGAACGAAAGTTTGATCAACAAAAAAAGGTGGATGGCCGATCAGAAATAATGCAATCTACCGCGAATCCGGACAGATCGAAAAATTTCTGGAAATTTTTCGAGAGTGGTCTGTCCGGATATTTCGGGCCCATCTCTCACCGCTTGGCCACCTTATTGTGGGCCTGCCCGAATCCACAAACAGGTCTTTCTTTTTCACTCTTTCCGCTCTGTGGGCACTAAGAAGGCCTTTTTTTGCAAGCCCATTAGAGGTTCGGCCAGGCCCAGAATGGTACTACCGGGTGGTGAGGGACGGGACCCGACGTATCCGAACGGACACAACCCCGAAAAATTTCCCAGGATTATTCGACCCGTTCAGATTTGAATTCAGGCCCCCTAGAGTTGTAGGCTGCCATTTTGACCGCTCGGCCATCCGGCCGCCCACAAATGGCTGGTTATAACAGTGCCTCTTAGTGCCCACAGGGCGAAGAGTATAAAAAAAGCATTTTTCCGTTATAATATAATAAATAGCGATCAAATTTGGCAGTCGTCTATAGTTCCTCTAAAGGCTAATAAACGTTAATCGTTGCTCGTTGCGTTAAACACGCGTTAGCAGCGAACACACCGCGCGTTTATCTCGGCGTTCGATGGCCGTTCGCTCCGGCTTAGTTCCGAAATGGACGAGAAAGTAATTACTTGCGTGTGGCTCCTCTATCGTCGCTATAAAAGACGACGGCAGAGGCAAAGAAAATTTCGGGTGCACCCAATATACATCGGCAGTTGGTTAGAATTTCGAACCTTTTCTGATAGGATGGTTTTGCAGCAATTTCCGGTCTTATGAACAAAGACCATGTCTTGTTTATAAAACCGTACTGTCGGTTTATGTTACCAGCTCAGAGGTATGAAAGACTACACGTCGATAGTTGATAATTGGCACAGAGTATTAGGTGCCCAAATCATTTGAGCGTTAAAATATTCAGACTCGAAGGACAGAAAACCGAGAAAAAATAAAATACCAAATGGCGACTTTTTTCTACAAACTGGCAAAAAAGGCCTTTCACATTACCGAAGTCGGGTGGGGGAGGGCACTATTCGCACTCATTCTAACACGTGAACACTGACCTTAAGACTGAACACGTAGTTTCTGCTATATTAAATAAAATTTGTAATGTAATGTAGTAAATTTGAGAGTGCTTCAAATATGACATTAAAACAAAATGTCGTTATAACTAGATTTTTTTATCATTATCTGATATAGTAAAATCGTGGGACCGATAAAAATTTGAATTTATATTAGGGTTGTCGTACCATCCGACGACGTTATAATTGTTTGTACTGTACATAATAAAAAATAATTTCGAAAGATACAATAGCCAGGATTATTTTTTCCAAAAACGGAAAATTTTCGTAACGCATAGACGAAAATTCAACCGGGCAAACACGAAACGAAGATAAATTTCTAAATTGGATAGGTTAATTTCATCGAAAATGCATCTTGGCCGGCGAAGTTTGAACGATGGCGCCCAAAAGCAGCGATACCCCACTTGAGCGTCAAAGTAATTCTGCTTAGTAGTGAGTCTCCGAGACCTATTCTTGTCCCAAACACGGTTTTGCCGTTTTACTTGTTTGTATTTATAAACATCACTATTAAAGGACAACGATTAAAGAAAGTGGAGAGTTTTATCAACTTGGATACTATTATTTCCCGAAACGCCGATTCGGAAGTGGACATGAAGTAACCCATCGGTAAGACGGCTACCGTTTTCCGGCAGAGAAAGATTTGGTCATCACCATCAAATCATTTATAACCAAATTCCGCCTGTTCATTTCCATTGTAATTCCGATAGCTGTTTACGTTAGTGAATCCTGGAAGACATCGGAAAACATCAATAGAAGGCTCGATATCTTCCAACAGAGACGTTTACGACGAAAATTAAAGATCCGATATTATCACCAATGAAGAGGCTCATCGAAGGAGTAGTAAGTTCAAACTTCGTAAGAAGTCGCCGGTAGAAGAGTTTGATTTTCCAGTCACATTCTGTTTATTGAGAAAAGTAGGATCTGTAAGACAGCAATAAATTGTGTACCACCTGGTGCCGAATGACCACGAGGCCCCCAGGAATACTTGAAGTAGAACTTTTCTCCAAGATTTGAAGATGCTCAATAAAACGTGGGAGGAAGCTGAACTCCTCACCCATGATCAAAATTGATGTAAGATAATTGCTGCCCGGTATGCTAGTTAACATTGGAAAAACTACATTTAATATTTAATTACGTGAGTG
The DNA here is from genome assembly GCF_000671375.1 of Centruroides sculpturatus. NCBI lineage: Eukaryota > Metazoa > Arthropoda > Arachnida > Scorpiones > Buthidae > Centruroides > Centruroides sculpturatus. The sequence continues at coordinate 67,268 of NW_019385689.1, read as the reverse complement.
ATATTACGGCGTTTTGGTGTATTATTAACTATATGCCATGCGATCAAATTACCTATAAATTCTTATCAGGTATATACAATCAGGAATGTACTTCTTCTAAGATAATGAAATTATTCGAATTCTTCCCAATTACTAAACATCACTTTCGCGAACAATTAAGCGTTTAAAAGTATAGAAGGAATCTTTACGATTACTTCGTAAATTTTTCTTCTGCAAAAATGTTTGTTTATCTCTAGATGAATCAAAATATTAACAAAAGTAAAATGCCTAAAATCACGCTATAAACTTATTAACGTTACGTGGTCTTCATACAAAATAATTAAAGTGAATAACATTCTTTCTAATAAATTCTTGCTTGACAAGACAATTTAAATTATAGTTTATACTTTAAAACAATATATAATTATGATTTAATGATGTATGTCCATCTTCTTCATTAGATTCCACCTTGCATTAACAGACAAACAACGTACACTAGTTTCAAAGTTCCTTATGTAATTTTTAGAGAATTACTTAATTTATGATGTTTATACAATTACTAATTAATTAAAATTTCGGAATTTGAAAATTATATAAAAAGCGGTTGTTCATTTAATTAGCCAAATTATACATGACATAAGTAGCTTTATTAATATTTAAACAATAATTCGTGATGGCCCTGCATCGATGTTGCTAACCTTTACAACCAAAAGACTTTTATAACTTGTTTAAATAATAAAAATTTTGTGAAATTG